>NW_022436955.1:13145349-13164411 GCF_009761245.1 Sapajus apella | reverse complement strand
AGTAGGTTGCGGTGAGCCGAGATCGCGCCATTGCACTCCAGCCTGGGTAACAAGAGCGAAACTCTGTCTCAAAAAAAAAAAAAAAAAAGATAATTGACGGTGGTAGCTGCACTAAACAACAGGTCTTCCATGTAGATGAAACAGCCTTCTATTGGAAGAAGATGCCATCTAGGACCTCCACAGCTAGAGAAGTCAGTGCCTGGCTTCAAAGGGTTGGCTGACTCCCCTGTCAGGGGCTAATGCAGCTGGAGACTTTAAATTGAAGCTAATGCTCATTTAGCATTCTGAAAATCTGGCTAGGCTGGGCAAGGTGGCTCATGCCTGTAATTCCCACACTTTGGGAAACTGAGGTGGGAGGATTGCTTGAGTCTAGGAGTTCAAGACCATTCTGGACAACAGAGTGAGACCCCCATCTCTATAATAAATAACAAATTAGCCAGCTGATAGTGCTCCCCTGTAGTCCCAGCTACTTGAGAGGCCAAGGCAGGAGGATTACTTAAGCCCAGGATGTTGAGCCATGACCCCGCTACTGCACTCCAGCCTCAGCAATAGAGATCCTATCTCAAAACAAAAAAACAAAAAAACTTTTCCTTTTCACTCGAAACTTGGCTAACTGGCACAAGAAACCTAGCTTTCAGTCCTTCTTGACTTTTGACATTTAGAGGTCACTGTAATGTTATTAATTGGCCTAATTTCAGTGTGTTGTGTTTCAAGAAGTAGGAAGGCCCAAGGGGAGAGAGAAAGAGAGAGAGAGACAAGGGAACGGCCGGTCAGTAAAGTAGTCATTTATTAAGTTTTCTGTTTTATATGGGTGTGGTTGGTGGTGCCACAAAACAATTTAAATAGTAATATCAAGGATCACTGATCACACATCACCATAACACCATAACATATATAGTAATAATTAAAAAACTGGGAATATCACAAGAATTACCAAAATGTGACACAGAGGTAAGAAGTGAACACATGCTTTTGAGAAAATGGCACCAATACACTTGCTACAAACCTCCTCCTTCTTCTTCCTCCTCCTCTTCTTCTTCTTTTTTTTTTTTTTTTTTTTAGACAGAGTTTCACTCTTGTTGCCCAGGCTTGAGTGCAATGGCATGATCTTGGCTCACCGCAACCTCCGCCTCCTGGGTTCAAAAAATTCTCAGCCTCCTGAGTAGCTGAGATTACAGGCATGCACCACCACACCCAGCTAATTTTGTATATTTAGTAGAGACAGGGTTTCTCCATGTTAGTTAGGCTGGTCTTGAACTTCAGATCTCAGGTGATCTGACCACCTCAGCCTTGCAAAGTGCTGCAATTACACACATGAGCCACTGTGCTCAGCCTCTAATTTTTTTTTTTTTTTTTTGAGATGGAGTCTCACTCTGTTGCCAGGGCTGGAGTGCAATGGCGCATCTCGGCTCACTGCAACCTCTGCCTCCCAGGTTCAAAAATTCTCCTGCTTCAGGCTCCCGAGTAGAGTAGCTGGAACTGCAGGTGCCCATCACCACGCCGGCTAATTTTGGTATTTTTAGTAGAGATGGGGTTTCACTATGTTCGCCAGGCTGTTCTTGAACTCCCAACCTTGTGACTCGCTTGCCTCAGCCTCCCAAAGTGCTGGGGTTATAGGCATGAGCCACCACGCTTGGCTTTCTTTTTTTTTTTTTTTTTTTTTTTTAAGAGACAAGGTCTCACTCTGTCACCAAGGCTGGAGTGCAGTGGCATGGAGTGATCATAGCTCACTGCAGATTTGAACTCCTGGCTCAAGTGATCCTAAGGTTACTATATACCTTAGGCCCAGTTTCCAGTTTCTTCCATGGTTAACATCTCACATTAGTGTGGTATGTTTGCTACAATTAATGCACAAATACTGATACATCATTATTAACTAAAGTCCATAGTTTATTCAGATTTCTTAGTTTACCTAATGTCCTTTCTGTGTTCTAGGACCCCCTCCAAGAAAGCCCCTTACATTTAGTTGTCATGTCTCTTTGGGATTTTCGGGGTTGTGACAGTTTCTGAGACCTTCTGATGACCCTGACAGGTTGTGTTTTTTTTTTTGAGAGTCTCACTCTGTCACCCAGGCTGGAGTACAGTGGTGTGATCTTGGCTCACTACAACCTATGCCGCCTGGGTTCAAGTGATTCTCCTGCCTCAGCCTCCCAAGTAGCTGGGATTACAGGCACCTGCCACTGCCCGTGGCTAATTTTTATATTTTTAGTAGAGACGGGGTTTCACCATATGGCCAGGATGGTCTTGAACTCCTGATCTCATGATCCACCCGCCTCGGCCTCCCAAAGTGCTGAGATTACAGGCGTAAGCCACTGCGCCCAGCCGACCTTGATAGTTTTGAGAAGTATTAGACAATACATTGTAGGGTACCCCTCAAATGGCATTTTTATGGTGTTTTCCTTTAATTAGGCTGGGAAAATGTGTTTCTGGGAGGATGACTACAGAGGTAAAATGCCATTTTTTAACACCATTTCACAGACACACACTATTAACATGATTTATTACTGTTGACATTGACTTTGATCATTTTGGCTGAAGAGTAGAAAGATTTTAGAGTCTTAAAATTCTAAGTCTAAAAGGACAAAAGGAAAAGAAATGAGAACTTTCCTACACTGCTAGTGCTAGTGGAAGTACAAATGGACAAAATAAAAACAAAAACAAAAAACCACAAAAACCCTCTTTGGCTAGAAATCTGGCAACAACTGGTAAATTTGGAAATATCTATACTCTTGACCTGGCAATTCCACTTCTAGGTTCAAGAAACTTGCACTCATGTGTACAGATGACGTGCTTATTACAACACTATTCGTAACACTGAAAAGCTAAAATGCCAAAATACAGGAGGTGCGGTGGCTTACTCCTGTAATCCCAGCTGCTTGGGAGGCTGAGGCAGGAGAATCACTTGAACCTCAGAGGCAGAGTTTGCAGTGAGCCGAGATTGAGCCATTGCACTCCAGCCTGGGAAACAAGAATGAAACTCCATCTCAAAAAATAAAATAAAATACCAAAATATTAAAAATTATTGTAACACTGAAAGTGGGATGAGATGATTTCAGATCCTGGATCCACTAGTATCTAAAGCTTGACCAGTTATCCTGCAACTCATAACCCTTCAGGAACATGTCCAAATAAAATCTCATCTTAGGCCTGTTTGAGGTGACTTTTCTGTCATTTGCGACCTTACTGCGTGAGTCCTGACTGATTCATCTAGAAATTATCAAGTTAATCTAAATGAACACTGAGTTTTTTATAAAAGGAAAAAGGCCACAACTATTAAGCAAAGCCAAAATACCTGGACTTAAGGTCCCAGAGGCCAATGAAACCACAACCAGCAGCATTTCTGCTGTTCACAATGTACAAACGGTTCCAGATAAGTCTGTTGATGAAAGCACAAAATCAATAAATGAAAGAAATTAAATAAATCTAATACTTAAAATAGAAGATATTTTATAAAGTAGTATCTTACAAGCTCTATATTCATATAAATCAGCTCAAAGTGAAGTTTCTTTCCTTTTATTTTAAAATAGGAAATATCTCAGTCAGGACCAATGGCTCATGCCTGTAATCTCAGTACTTTGGGAGGAAGAAGGATAGCTTGAGGCCAGAATTCAAGACCAGCCGAGGCGACATAACAAGACCCTGTCCCTACTAAAAATAAAAAAACAAAAATTAGTGCTGGGTGCAGTGGCTCGTGCCTGCAATCCCAGCACTTTGAGAGGCTGAGGCAGGCAGATCACTTGAGGTCAGGAGTTCAAGAACAACCTGTCCAACACGGTGAAACCCCATTTCAACTAAAAGTACAAAAAAAAAAAAAAATACTCTGGTGTGGCAGCACACGCCTGTGATCCCAGTTACTCAGGAGGCTAAGGCAGGAGAACCACTGGAACGCAGGAGGCAGAGGTTGTGGTGAACTGAGATTGCACCACTGGACTCAAGCCTGGGCAATAGAGCGAGACTCTATCTCAAATACATAAATAAATAAAAATAAAAAGGAGCTGGATGTGGGTGTGATAGTGTGCATCCCAACTACTCAGGAGGTTGAGACAGGAGGATCACTTGAGCCTAGGAGTTCAAGGTTACAGTGAGTTATCATGGCCATGGTCTCAATAATAATAATAATAAAATAACAAAAATAAACAGGAAATATTTAAAATATACAGAAAATAGATGCCACATATCCACAGTCCAGATTTAACAGATATCAACATTCCCTATATTTCTTCATATTGTTTTCACATATTTTAGAAAGAAAGGGGACATATACATATACATAGCACTTAAGTCTCATTCCCTATTCTTTGGTCCTTTCTCCCTCCCCTTAGAAACTACTATGCTAAGCCAGGCGCTGTGGCTCATGCCTGTAATTCCAGCACTTGAGAGGCCAAGGTGGGTGGATCACCTGAGGTTAGGAGTTCAAGACCAGCCTAGCCAACATGGTGAAATCCCATCTGTACTAAAAATACAAAAAATAGCAGGCACCTGTAGTCCCAGCTACTCGGGAGGCTGAGGAATGAGAATCACTTGAACCCAGAAGGCAGGGTTGTGGTGAGCTGGGATCATGCCACTGCACTCCAACCTGGGTGAAAGAGACTCCATCTCAGAAAAAAAAAAAAAAAAAAAAAAGGAACTACTATTTTGAAGTTGGTTTGTGTCATGCCCTGCTTGTGTTCATACTTTTACTACATATGTACATATCTCATTGTTTGAATTTGCATTTTCCTGTGACTACTCTGGACCTCTTTTCAGATGTTTATTGACCATTGAGTTTCCTCTTCTCTTTGTTTTCTTAGTTTTTCATTTAGAATATTTTTATCTTTTTTTCTTATTCATTTGAGCCTTTCTTTTTCTTTTTAAGGACAGGATCTCACCCTGTCAACCAGACTGGAGTGCAATGGTGCTCTCATAGCTCACTGCAGCCTCAAATTCCCAGGCTGAAGTGATCCTTCCCCCTCAGCCTCCCAAGTAGCTGGGACCACAAGTGCACACCACCACGCCCAGCAAATGTTTTATTTTTATTTTTTGGTAGAGATGAGGACTTGCTATGTTGTTCAAGCTAGTCTCAAACTGCTGGCCTCAAGCTATCCTCCTGTCTTGAACTCCCAAAGTGTTGGGATTACAGGCATGAGCCACTGCACCCAGCCTTATGTATTCTGGATACAAATCCATTGTTGGTTATATGTGTTGCAAACACCTCCTCCCTATCCATGGGTTGTCTTTCCTTTGGTTTATGGTATCTTCTGTCATTCTGAACTCTCAAGGACATTTGAAAGACCTCAGTCATTAATGCCCAGCACTGAGGATCTTTTTTTGTTGTTTATTTGTTTGAGATGGAGTCTTTTCTGTCTCCAGGCTGGAGTGCAGTGGCAAGATCTCGGCTCACTGCAACCTCCACCTCTGAGTTCAAGCAATTCCTCTGCCTCAGCCTCCCGAGTAGCTGGGACTACAGGTGTGTGCCACCATGCCCAGCTAGTTTTTTGTATTTTAGTAGAGACAGGGTTTCACCATGAGGCCCAGGGTGGTCTTGATCTCCTGACTTTGTGATCCACCCGCCTCAGCCTCCCAAAGTGTTGGGATTACAGGTGTGAGCCACCGAGCCTGGCCAGGAGGGTCTTATCTCATATTACAGAGTCACATGAGGGCCAAAGGTTTTAAGAGACATGCTCCAATGGCACAAAGCTCTGTGCAACATAGGAGTAGACAATTGCCTCTAAAATAAAGAAAACTCTCTTTTTATAGGATCAAGAATCTGTAGGGTACTCAAGGCTGCCTGAGAATCTGAGAATCCGTAGTTGTTAACACATACTCTAATGTACACTAGCGTTCTCACACCAGAGGTCTTAAAGTAGCCAGGTAGGCTTTCTTGTGTGGATGAAGATATACAAGGCCGCCAATTCAGGTCTATGTATCCAACCTGAGGGAGGCATACCTTAAACTAATACCCCAAATGTATTTCAGACAGAACATTACTTCTTTGGGATGTTTATAGATGTGAGAGGAACAGAAGGATTTATGGTCAAAAGTGTTTGGGAAATGTTGGTTAAAACCCTTTTTACCTTAAAAAAAAAAAAAAAAAAAAAAACCTTTTTACCTTGGACTTTTTTACTTTTGATATAAAAAAAAACCTTTTTACCTTGGACTTTTTTACTTTTGATATTTTTCTATGCACTGTCAATCAAGAGCTAGCCACAACAGATGGGGTTTCCCAAACTCATCTAACCACTGAACATTTTTTTGTTTCGTGGATTCATTTTCAGCCATTAAAATCTGTTGAGCAAGGTTGGGCATGGTGGCTCACGCCTGTAATCCCAGCTCTTTGGGAGGCTGAGATGGGAGGATCATTTGAGGCCAGGAGTTTGAGACCAGGCTGAGCAGCATAACTAGGCTCCATCTCTACAAAACATTTTAAAAAATTAGCCAGGCATGCTGGTGAATACGTGTAGTCCTAGGGACTCAAGAGGCTGAGGTGGGAGAACGACCTGATTCCAGAAGTTTGAGGGTACAGTGAGTTATGATTGTGACACTGTACTACAACCTGGGTAACAGAGTAAGACCCTGTCTCAAAAAAACAAAAACAAAATCTGTAGAGTAGGATCAAGTTAGAGAGCTAATATAATAATATAAAGAGTAACAACAATTTTTTTTTTGAGATGCTGTCTTTCTCTGTCCAGGCTGGAGAGTAGTGGCATGATCTGGGCTTATTGCAGCCTCTGCCTCCCAAGTTCAATGATTCTCCTGCCTCAGCCTCCCGAGTAGCTGGGATTACAGGCGCCCACCACCACACCTGGCTAATTTTTGTATTTTTAGTAGAGACAAGGTTTCACTATCTTCGCCAGGCTGGTCTCAAACTCCTGACCTCGTGATTCATCTGCCTCAGCCTCCCAAAGTGCTGGGATTACAGGTGTAAGCCACCGCGCCCGGCCAACAATACTACTTTTAGTGGCAAAAACTGCAATTACTTTTGCACCAAATTTTATAATTATTATTAATAATAATAATGGCTGTCAGTTCCTTGGTGCTTACAATATGCCAGGCCCCATGCTATCTCACTTCTTTGTCACAACGATATGTTGTGACAATAACATATCAGGGATACGTATTATCATCTGCATTAGACATGTATTAGTATGTCATACTAGAGATACATATTATTATTATCTGCATTCTAAATATGAGAAAAGTGAGGCTTATAGGGATCAGGTACGCAGTTCAAGGTCATGCAATAAATACTTGGAAATGGAAGCCCAGCAAGCAGCCCCAGAGCCCTCAGTGGGAGGGAGCCAGGCACAGAGTGAGCTCCCAAAACTCAAAGTAATCATTCAATTTCATTTAATTCCCACATCCACACTGTGAGGTACGTATAAGCAGGAAAAAAAAAACAGACCTTTTTTTTCCCCTAGTCTCTCACTCAACAAATCACTTCTGTGACTTCTGGTCATAAAAATGTGTGTGTGATTTCTCCCCACCAGTAATCAATTCTCTGGAAAAGTCTTCAGCAGACGCCAGTAGGGTATCTTCTATTTTCTTTTTTGAGACAGGAAAGAAAATAGAAGCCTGTAGCACAGGTTGGAGTGCAGTGGCGCAATCTCAGCTCAATGCAACCTCGACTTCCTGGGTTCAAGCAATTTTCCTGTCTCAGCCTCTCAAGTAGCTGGGATTACAGATGCGTGTCACCACGCCATGCCCAGCTAATTTTTGTATTTTTAGTAAAGACGGGGTTTCACCATGTTGTGCAGGCTGGTTTCAAACTCCTGACTTCAAGTCAGGTGTCTTCTAATTAAATTCAATTCTAACACTGTTTACCTAGAGATAGCGTCAGATCTCACAGGTTGAGGGCTCAGTCCCACAAGTCTGCCCCCCCACTTTCTGATGCCAAACTCAAGTCCCACGTTGTTTTTCCCATGCTTCTGACCAACCAGATATAAATAATGGTTCTTATGACCCCCTACTTGGGTTTGATTAATTTGCTAGAATAGCTCACAGAACTCAGGGAAACAAGTGTTTACATTTACTATCTTACTGTAAAGGATATTAAAGGATACAGATGAAGTGATGGGCGAGGTATGGGGAAAAGGGCACAGTTTCCACGTCCTCTCTGCAGTGCCACTCTCCAGGGACCTACATGTGTCCAGCTATCCAGAAGCTCTCTGAACCCTGTCTTTTTGGGTTTTTATGGAGGTTTCATTACATAGGCATGATTGATTAAGCCATTAGACATTGGTGATCAACTTAACCCTCAGCCCCTCACCCTTCCTCAGAAGCTGGAGAGTAGGGCTGAAAGTCCTAACCCGCTAATCATGCCTGGTTCTTTCTGGGACCAGCCCGCATTCTGAAGCTACCTAGAGGCTGCCAAGCCACCAGTCAACTTATCAGCATACAAAAACACACATCAATTTGAAGGATTTTAGGAGTTGTATGTCAGTAAGCTGGATGAAGACCAAACACATATTTCACAATATCACAGTACTATTATTAACATCTTATGGATGAGAGGACTGAGGGTTTATTCTATATGCCTCAGGATTCCTATTCCTCAAGAGGGACATTAAGATGCGAACAATAGGTATACTATCAATATATTATACATCTAAACAACTCTATACAATCACTATGTATTGAAACAACAGCTATATAAGCTGGACACGGTGGTGCTCACCTTAGTCCAAGTCCTCAGAAGGTTGAGGCAGGAGGACTGCTTGAGCCCAGAAGTTTGTGTACAGCCTGGACAGCATAGTGAGATCCCATATCAAAAACAAAGCTATAAATATGGGCAATTAAAAAAAACCCACTCAAAAGGATACTACATATTGTTTTATATAAAATATATGTATCTTGTGGCTCACACCTGTAATCCCAGCACTTTGTGAGGCCAAGGCAGGCAGATCACCTGAGGTCAGGAGTTCAAGATCAGCCTGGCCAACATGGTGAAGCCCCGTCTCTACTAAAAATACAAAAATTAGCCAGGCCTGGAGGTGGGCACCTGTAATCCCAGTTACTCAGGAGGCTGAGGCAGGAGAATTTCTTGAACCCAGGAGGCAAAGGTGGCAGTGAGCTGAGACTGGGTCACTGCATTTCAGCCTGGGAGACAGAGTGAGACTACATCTTAAAAAAAAAAAAAAAATATATATATATATATATATATATGTACATACATACACATATGTATCTTTATATGAATATTTATTATTTATGTACATATATATATAGACACACTCTATACACTTTTTTTTAAGGACTGAAAGGAAAAATTCCAACCTAATTGTAGGGGATGGTAGTTAAATATGTCTTTGGATTTACCTGCAATATTTTGGGAGTTTTTTATTTTGTTTTTTGTTTTACAAAGGTAAAAACAAAGACCAGCAGCAAATAAGACAGATGTTAATGATTATTTCTAGATGGTGAGAATATGTGTGTGATTTTTAAAAAATATTTTGTGCTTTTCTGTACTTTTTTTTTTTGAGACGGAGTCTCGCCTTGTTGCCCAGGCTGAAGTGCAATGGCGTGGCCTTGGCTCACTACAACTTCCACCTCCTGGGTTCAAGCGATTCTCCTGCCTCAGTCTCCCGAGTAGCTGGAATTACAGGTGCGTGCCACCATGCCTGGCTAATTTTTTGTATCTTTTTTTTTTTTGACACGGAGTTTCACTCTTGTGACCCAGGCTGGAGTGCAATGGCGCGATCTCGGCTCACTGCAACCTCCGCCTCCTGGGTTCAGGCAATTCTCCTGCCTCAACCTCCTGAGTAGCTGGGATTACAGGCACGCGCCACCATGCCCAGCTAATGTTTTGTATTTTTAGTAGAGACGGGGTTTCACCATGTTGACCAGGATGGTCTCGATCTGCTGACCTCGTGATCCACCCGCCTCAGCCTCCCAAAGTGCTGGGATTACAGGCTTGAGCCACCGTGCCTGGCTGTATCTTTTTTTTTCTTTTTGAGACAGAGTCTTGCCCCATCGCCAGGCTGGAGTGCAGTGGCGCAATTTCAGCTCACTGCAACCTCCGCTTCCTGGGTTCAAGCAGTTCTCCTGCATCAGCCTCCTGAGTAGCTGGGACTACAGGCGTGAGCCACCACGCCCGGCCAATTTTTTGTATCTTTAGTAGAGGTGGGGTTTCACCATGTTGGCCAGGCTGGTCTCAAACTCCTGACCTCGTGATCCACCCGCCTCGGCCTCCCAAAGTACTGGAATTACAGGTGTGAGCCACTGCACCTGGCCTATATTTTTAAAATTTCTCAAAATATAAAAGACTTTCTGAAGAAAAAATGAGTCCAGGTATGGTGGCTCATGACTGTAATCCATGCCTTTAATCCCAATATTTTGGGAGGCTGGGCAGGAGGATTGCTTAAGCCCAAGAGTTCAAGAACAGCCTGGGCAACATAGGGAGACCCTTTCTTTACAAAAATAATAAAAATTATTTTCATGCTAGGCATGGTGGCATACTCCTATAGTCCCAGCTACTTAGGAGGCTGAGGTGGGAAGATCACTTGAGCCCAGGAGGTGGAGGCTGCAATAAGCAGTGACTACTCCAGCCTGAACAATAGAGTGAAACTGTCTCAGAGAAAAAAAGAAAAAGAAAAAAGAAGCAGCAGCAGCAGCAGCAAGAGAAAAAATGGGAAGGAACTACACCAATATGGTAACAGTGATCATCCTTTGATTCTTCCTTCTGCTTTTCTATAATTTCCAAAGTTTTCATAATAAGCAAATCTATAATGGGAGGAAAACCACCAAATCATTCTGTTTTGTTCTGAAGCTTTGCCTTTAGCAAACTTAATTCTAATGCCTGGAGGTTAGTTAATGTCAATATAGAAACAACACCCAGTACAAGTATTTGCAATTAAATAGGTGATGAAAAAGCCCACATTTTCCTAACACTATTCTGCCACCCAGATAAGTGGATTAAAGTCCTCTCATAAGACTGAAATCATGTGAACATGAGTAATGGACAAAACATCAAGGTCTATTGTATATTTAATTCCTAAGAAATAGGATATATATTTGCCTGCGTGTGTGTATATTCTAAAATACTGAATTGTGGTTTCTGTCCAAAGACAATTGGGACATTCGAACTTAGGAGAAATGAGGTGTTTACTGGAATTAGATAAGGTTTCTCTGACAATTATTATTCATTGCATTGATATTAACAACTGGGTAACAGCAGGTGTGAATGGGTAAAATGACTCTAAATCACGATCACATTGGGGAAGTTAGAAAAACCGTGTGTAGCATGAAAACCTTTTTTACTTTTTTAGCTATCTGAGCAAGCAAAGCTTGGGTTTCCAAGTTTAGTGACAGATTTATTCTAATGTAATTAAATAACAGAAGTTTTCCACTGCCAGAAACTTTTATCCACTTTATTACTTAGAGGATTAAAAGAAAAACTGATCTGATGTTTTATAGAGCTTTCTCTTCCCAGGGACCCGAGAGGGGACAACTGGGAACATACGACCCTGGATACTATCTGTTTCCATTGCATCTGACTGAGCACAGCACAGACTAGGTCATTGCCAGTCTATACAGTTTAAAGTCAGTCTCTCGCCAGGCGCGGTGGCTCGCGCCTGTAATCCCAGCACTTTGGGAGGCTAAGGTGGGTGGATCACAAGGTCAGGAGCTCGAGACCAGCCTGGCCAAGATGGTGAAACCCTGTCTCTACTAAAAATACAAAACTTAGCCAGGCATGGTAGCATGTGCCTGTAATCCCTGGGAAGCTGAGGCAGGAGAATCGCTCGAACCCGGGAGGTGGAGGTTGCAGTGAGCCGAGATCGTGCCATTGCTCTCCAGCCTGGGTGAGAGTGAGACTTTGTCTCAATAAATAAATAAATAAATAAATTAAATTAAATTAAATAAAAATTAAAAAAATAAAATCAGTCTCTCACCTCTATTGTTCCAGAAGAATTGGGTTTTACACTGGAGGAAGAAACCTTAGAAATCACTGAATCCTTGTTTTACAAATTAAGGCACCCTCCTGGCAGAACTAATAAAATTATACTTATGCATACACTATGAAGTATTTCACTCTTGAGAACTAACCAGGAGAAGCCTAATGCTATGCTTTGAATGTGTCCCCCAAATTTCAGGTGTTCAAAATTTAATCTCTAAATTTATATGTTGATAGGGGTTTTAGTGAGCTAGTTAGGATTAGATGAGGTCATCTGGGTGGAGTCCCCAGTGTGGGACTGGTCATTTTATAAGAAGAGGAAGAGAGATCTGAGCACACATGCACACTATTCTCTTCTTGCCATGTGATGCCCTCTACCACGTTGTAAAGGCATCTTTCTTCTTCACAACATGGTAAAGGGCATCACATGGCAAGAAGCTCAAGAGGCTGGGGCCACGCTCTTGAACTTCCCAGCCTCCAGAATGGTGAGCTAGATAGTATTTTCTTTATAAATTACCCAGACTGTGGTATCCTGCTATAGCAACAGAAAATGGACTAAGACATCTACAGAGACAATACAAAGATGTTCACTGCAGCATTGTTTGTAACAGAAAAAAAAATGAAACAACCAAAATGTCCATCAGTAGAATGGCTAACAAAATATGAAATAGTCATATAATGAAGCACTATGCAGTAGATAAAGGGAATGAGCTAGATCTAACAGGACAGATGTCAAAAACAGAATGAGTGAAACAGCCAAGTTACAGAACCTGTGAAAAATACATAAGGGCTCAAGCTTATAATCCCAGCACTTTGGGAGGCCAAGGCAAGCATATCACCTGAGGTCAGGAGTTTGGGACCAGCCTGGCCAACATGGTGAAACCCTGTCTCTACTAAAAATATAAAAATTAGCCAGTCATGGTGGCACGCACCTGCAGTCTCAGCTACTCAAGAGGCTGAGGCAGGAGAATCACTTGAACCCGGGAGGCAGAGGTTGCAGTAAGCTGAGATCACACGACTGCATTTCAGCCTGGGCAACAGACTGAGACTCCATCTCAAAAAAAAAAAAAAAGGGCCAGGCATGGCGGCTCACGCCTGTAATCCCAGCACTTTGGGAGGCTGAGGCGGGCAGATCATGAGGTCAAGAGATCAAGGCTGTCCTGGCCAACATGGTGAAAACCCATCTCTACTAAAAAATACAAAAATTAGCTAGGTGTGGTGGCGCGCGCCTGTAGTCCCAGCTACTTGGGAGGCTAAGGCAGAAGAATTGCTTGAACCCAGGATGCGGAGATTGCAGTGAGCCGAGATTGCGCCACTGCACTCCAGCCTGGCACCTGGCAACAGAACAAGACTCTGTCTCAAAAAAAAAAAAATAAAGAAAGAAAAAAATACATTTACATAAAAACTCATGCAACAAAACTATTTTACATGGGTATAATATATGTGATATAATCCCAAATGTAAAAATCTTCTAAAAGGTCTAAAACTGTGCTGTCTAAGACAGTAGCTCCTGGCCACATGTGGCTATTTAAATTAAACGAATTAGTCACACTAGCCTTATTTCGAGGGTTCATTAGTAACTGGTGGCTAGTGGCTTCTGTTTTGAAGACATATATACAGATATATAACATTTCCATAATTGTAGGATGTTTTATTGGACAATGCTGGTCTACACAAATACATGCCAAATTCATAAGATTACTTAGCTGGGTAGTGGTAAAACCAAAGCTGGTGTCAGAAGACTACTATTGATGTATTATTGGCATGAGGGCCCATTTGGGTCATGGATGGATGGATGGATGGATTCATTTATTCATTCTTTCATTCATTCATCCATTCATTTACAAAGTCTTCATTCATTTCAAATCATTTGCTTACTATATGTTAAGCGTTGGGTTCAGCCCTTGGGAAACAAAATGTAATCTGATGTTATCCCAGGCCCAGAGGAGGGAATAGGCAGGTGTCAGTCATCAACTATGCACCAAATACCTTTTCTGTCACAGACTCTGTGTGAGGACTGGGTTCAGTGGTAAAGAAAAAAACACAATTCCTCTCCTGGTGGAACACACAATCCATAGTAGTGTTTCTCAACACTGTGGACATTTTGGACGGATCATACTTCTGGAGGCTGTCTTGTACATTCTATTTTTTTCTTTTTTGAGACTGAGTTTTGCTCTTGCCGCCCAGGCTGGAGTGCAATGGTTCGATCGCAGTTCACTGCAACCTCCACCTCCCAGGTTCAAGAGATTCTCCTGCCTCAGCCTCTTGAGTAGCCAGGATTACAGGCATGTGCTACCATGCCTAGCTGATTTTTGTATTTTTGGTAGAGACAGGGTTTCACCATGTTGGCCAGGCTGGTCTTGAACTCCTGACTTCAGGTGATCCTCCTGCCTCAGACTCCCAAAGTTCTGGGATTACAGGCGTGAGCCACTGTGCCCAGCCTAGTCTTGTACATTTTAGAATGTTTAGCAGAATCCCTTGTCTCTATCCACTAAATGTCAAAAACATCCCTCCACCCTGCCTCCCTCCAGTTGTGACAACTAAAGATATCTTTAGACACTGCAAATGTTCCCTGGGGACAAAATTGTCCCTATTGAGAACCGCGAGGAAAGAAAGACATTAATCAAATTATAACAAACTATTTAAATGATGACAAGTGTGCTGACTGCTGCAACAGGGATGTGTGGGATTCTTTGAAAGCTTTCACAAGGGGTCTGTTCTAATCTTTAAGGGGTAAGTGAGAAAAGCTTCCCTGCGGCTGTGACACTGTTGCCCCCTTCTTTTAGCCAAACATGGACAGAACTTGCCTGCCATGGACACGGTTCTGTATAAACAGGTATACACCATGATCTGGGAGAAAGGAATTCAGACACCAGGTTCCTTTAGGAGAGGTAAGGTAGGCTGGGTTTGATGCATAATTACCCGTTTCAGATGCTGCTATCTAAAGCTCACTCAGCTGGCACAGCTTGGGCAAGCTGCCATGAACTTAAGACTAAACCAGCTAGTAAGAAACGGAGACTGGCTCCAGATCCTGTCTTTATGACCACCAGAGATCTGGGGGTCATAAACAGTAGAGCAAAATGAGAATCAGGATTTACCACATTTTCTCATTTCTCAAAGGATTTGGATAAAATCTCCTTCTGCCTCACACCATGCCTTTACAACACAATAAATCCTAGTAGAGAGAAATGGAAAAGACCTGTGAGATCAGCAATGCCTCCTTCCTCAGTGGTCACAGGAGTCAGCAGTCCCCAGTTGGAAGACATGACCAGATCTTTAACTGTTCCTTAATGAGGCTGAAAGGGACTCCTTGCAGCTATAGCATCTATTTTACTGTTTTGAGAATTTTATTTTAAATGACTTTGCATCCTCATTTTGTCTCCCCTGAAAATCAGTGGGCCTGGACTGTGAGAGACGCTTAGTGATCTCTTGCCCTACCCACTTCTTTTATAGATGAGAAGGCTATGGTCCAAAGAGAGGAAGTATCTGGCTCAAAACCGCACAGCTGTCTGGGCATGGTGGCTCATCCCTGTAATTCCAGCACTTTGGAAGGCTGAGACAGGAGGATCTCTGGATCCTGAACAGAAAATGGACATTAGTGGATAAACCAGTGAAATCCTAATAAAATATGCCATTTAATTAGCAGTAATATACTAATATGGGCTTATTAGTTTTGTCAAATGTTCCATCATTATATCAGATGATCACATTAGTGGGAACTGGGTGAGAAATATACAGAATCTCTGTACTATTTTTGTATCTGATCTGTAAATCTAAAATTATTATTATTGAGACAGAGTCTCACTCTTGTTGTCCAGGCTGGAGTGCAATGGCGTGATCTTGGCTCACTGCAACCTCTGCCTCCCAGGTTCAGGTGATTCTCCTGCCTCACCCTCCCTAGTAGCAGGGACTACAGGTGCTCACCACCACACCCAGCTAATTTTTTGTATTTTTAGTAGAGACAGAGTTTCACTATGTTGGCCAGGCTGGTCTCAAACTCCTGACCTTAGATGATCCACCCGCCTCAGCCTCCCAAAGTGCTGGGATTACAGGCATGAGCCATTGCACCCAGCCAATCTAAAATTATTTCAAAATAAAAATATAATTTTTTTAAAAAGTAATAAATGTGCATAAAAACAAGTTCAAGCAAAACAGAAGTGTTTAAAGAAACCACCACCAAAAAAAGAATTAAAATTTTTTCCTTCTGCCTTATGATTCTGCCCCTAAGTTCCAACCACTTTTAATAGCTCAATGTGTGTTTTTGTGTGTATTTCATGTTAATTCAAACGCACATACAGTTTTACAATATTCTATCTTATTTAAACAAAGAGCTATACTCATATGATACAATCATATGAAATGGGCATGACAATCAAATGAGGCTCAGACAGGTTCAGTACCTGGCCCACAGCCATAGCTAGAAAATAGTAAAAGTCAGAGACTAGATTCAAAGCAGACTCTGACTTTACCTAACTGCAAAGGCCATGCTGTTCACAGGGTCCACCAGGGCTGCAGAGTGGATGAGTGGAAGCCCATTTTTGTTCTCCAAGCCATGTACTCCAGCAGGGGCTGTGTCTGTTTAGAGGACAGGCGCCACCCTTTACTTAGCATGAAGGCTCCCTAGGGACAGTACCAGCCCTCCTCTTTTCCTTTATCCCATGCCAAGAGGAAGGTGATGCTGGCCATGGCCATGATTGTTGTAGAAAATAACAAGTGTCGCTGGGTGCGGTGGCTCATGCCTGTAATCCCAGCACTTTGGGAAGCCAAGGCGGGCAGATCACGAGGTCAGGAGTTCGAGACCAGCCTGGCCAACATAGTGAAACCTCGTATCTACTGAAAATACAAAAATTAGCCGGGTGTGGTCGCAGGCACCTGTAGTCCCAGCTCCTCAGGAGGCTGAGACAGGAGAATTGCTTGAACCTGGGAGGCAGAGGTTGCAGTGGGCCTAGATCACACCACTGCACTCCAGCCAGGGTGACAGAGTGAGACTCCATTTCAAAAGAAAAAAAAAAAAAAAGAAAATAAGGACTGTGATTGAGGATGTTTCAGGTTGTCAGTGGTGAAGGATGCTAAGGGAGGTGTGTTCTGTAAATATCAGGAAACACAGGAGTATGAGATCTCATAATATGCCCTAGCAAACCCATATTCTACAGATGATAGGTGCACATTTTGGGTCCTCTGGTGTAAACCAATAGCAGAGGATTCAAAACACAAAATAAATCAGCTCTCTTTCTCAAAGCAATGTGTTCCACTTGCTAGGAATGGAATTGTCACAGGTTTAAGGTCAAAATGAAATTTCTGGGAGGGATCTGTGAATCACCCAGCCAGTCACCACTTGCATGGGCCTCTGAATAGGAGGAAATCAGGACAATAATATGCTAAGTTTTTCACTACTGGTCTCTGGGCAGTTCAGGATATTGAGCCCTGTGTGACATTCCCAACAGAAAAATCATCTTTGGATACAATAGTAGAGTGGTGTTCAGAATAATTCCCTGGCAAAACAAACTAAGTTTTGCCCCTTAGGAAGGAGGAAACTACAGTCTGCCTTACTGTCCTTCACTCTGTGCCAAGCCCTGCATTAAGCACTTTCCTGTGCTCTCATTTAATCTTCACATCACTTTGTGAGGAATGTTCAGTACTATTATCATGCCCATTTCACAGATAAGGAAACTGAGGTAACTTGCCCATTCACATTCCATAGCCAGCTAAGAAAGAATTCCACACTGCTGGGCACAGTGGCTCATGCCAGTAATCCCAGCACTCTGGGAGGCCAAGGCAGGTGGAACACCTGAGGTCAGGAGTTTGAGACCAGCCTGGCCAACATAGTCAAACCCCATCTCTACTAAATACAAAAAATTGGCCAGCTGTGGTGGTGAGCACCGGTAATCCCAGCTACATGGGAAGCTGAGGCAGGAGAATCAGTTGAACCCGGGAGGTAGGGGTTGCAGTGAGCTGAGATTGCACCATTGCACTCCAGCCTGGGCAACAAGAGAGAACCAAACTCCATCTAAAAATAAAATAAAATAAAGAATTCCACAATAAATCCTTTTTTTTAAGACAGTCTTCCTTTGTCGCTCAGGCTAGAGTGTTGTGTCCCAATCTTGCTCATTGCAAAACTTCCACCTCCCTTATTAAAGCGATTCTCCTGCCTCAGTTTCCTGAGTAGCTAAGATTACAGGCATGCACCACCATGCTCATCTAATTTTTGTATTTTTAGTAGAGACGGGGTTTCACCATGTTGGCCATGGCTTGTCTCGAACTCCCGACCTCAAGTGATCTGCCCATCTTGGCCTCCCAAAGTGCTGGGATTACAGGTGTGAGCTACCACACCTGGCTTGTAGTATTATTTACAGTGGGAAAACTGGAAACACTCTAAATGCCCATAATTAGAAAAATGATTGACCATGGTATGTTTAAAAGATGGCATAAGAAACAAATGTTAAAAATCGTCTTTCTTTTGCCTCATAGAAATGTTTGTCAATGGGCTGGGTGTGGTGGTTCACGCCTGTAATCCCAGCACTTTGGGAGGTTGGGGCAGGTGGATCACCTGAGGTCAGGAGTTCAAGACCAGCCTGGCCAACATGGTGAAACCCTGTCACTACTAAAAATACAAAATAATTAGAGGCGCATGGTGGTTGGCACCTGTGATCCCAGCTACTCTGGAGGCTAAGGCAGGAGAGTCACTTGAACCTGAGAGGCAGAGGTTGCAGTGAGCTGAGAACATGCCATTGCACTCCAGCCTGGGTGACAAGAGTGAAACTCCATCTCAAAAAAAAAAAAAAAGACAAAAAAGTTTGTCAATCTAGCATATGGCATATGTGCACAATACAAATGTAATATGACATTCAAGGATGTAATTGCTAAGATTGCCATATCATTCTCTTTGATATAAGAAAATAATAGATTGAGTATCAGAATCTGAAAGGCACAGGACTCCAGGAGAAAAGGAGTCCAGGAAAAGATAGAAATGCCCTTTAAAGGCCGGGCGCGGTGGCTCAAGCCTGTAATCCCAGCACTTTGGGAGGCCGAGGCGGGTGGATCACGAGGTCAAGAGATCGAGACCATCCTGGTCAACATGGTGAAACCCCGTCTCTACTAAAAACACAAAAAATTAGCTGGGCATGGTGGTGCGTGCCTGTAATCCCGGCTACTCAGGAGGCTGAGGCAGGAGAATTGCCTGAACCCAGGAGGCG
>NW_022436955.1:13100093-13144949 GCF_009761245.1 Sapajus apella | reverse complement strand
AAAAAAAAAAAAAAAAAAAAAAGCTGGGTGTGGTGGTGCATGCCTGTAATCCCAGCTACTAGGGAGGCTGAGGCAGGAGAATCATTTGAGCCTGAGAGGTGGAGGTTGCAGTGAGCCAAGGTTGAGCCACTGCACGCCAGCCTGGGCAACAAAGTGAGACTCCATCTCAAAAACAAAGAAAAACAAAGAAGTCATTGTTCTACCTAGTCTGTGGGTAGCATCAAATGACTGGGTTAGGAAAGATTTCCTCCATCTGATAATACTTAGACGGGTGGTTCTCAACCAAGGAGTGATGTTCCCCTCAGGGGACTTTCGGCAATGTCTGCAGACATTTTCAAATGTCACAACTTGGGGGTGGGGAGGAGTGCTACGGGCATCTAGTGGTAGAGGTCAGGATAGTAAACATCCGACAGGGCACAGAAAAACTCCCAAAACAAAGAATTATATGGCTCAAATTTCAATAGTGCTGAGATGGATAAACTCTGACTTAGAGAGACTATAATGATTCTTTCTTGGAAGTTACTGAGTTACCTTTCATGGTGGGAATGGGGAGGGAGTGTTCCACGAGGAGAAGGCAGCCTTGCGGAGATGAAGATGCAGGAGGGAAAAGGATTTATGGGTGATTACGAAGCACGTTAGGCAAAACTATGGGTGGAGACAGTCCCAATTTACTGAGACTCCTACTCCAAACATTAATTTATAAAGTGCTTCTTTGGCATATCTTGGATCTCCTCCCTGCCTCCTTCCAGAAGGAGACCATATGGTAAAAATGAAGGGCTCCGGAGATAAAATCAGAAGACCCGGGCTGAATCTCAACTTCATAATCATGAAAATCATTTTATTTTTCTAAGCCTCAGTTCCCACTTTTGAGACGGGGGTAATGCAAATGCTACCCCTCCCACTGCTGAGAAGAGAACAGGTGTTTGAATATGCTTGGCTCTGAATACAGGCTCATGTCTAATTCTGACATTGTATGTTTACAATGTATCATTAAATGAAAAGAGTGGTTATAAAGCAGTACATATTGTATGCATCCAATTTTTCTTCATTGTGAATATCTACTGAGAAAAACTTCAGGAAGTAATTACATCAAACAGCTAACATAAATTATCCTTGAGTGGCCAGAAACAAAAACCAATATATTGCCTTTGATATTAGATAATAAATACATGTTATTGAAACTCATAAAAGTTATCTTTTTCAAAAGATATTTTATGATATGAGAAACACTTAGGATGCAATTTAAGCAAAAACAAAAGCAAGAAAGAAATTGCATAAACTTGCCTGTAATCCCAGCACTTTCGGAGGTCCAGGAAGGAGGACTGCCTCAGGCCAGAGTTGGAGACCAGCCTGGCAACACAATGAGACCCCGCCTCTACAAAAAATAAAAAGAAATTAGCCAAGTATGGCAGCACACATCTTTAGTCCAGCTACTTGGGAGGCTGAAGCTGGAGGACTGCTTGAGCCCAGGAGGTCGAGGCTGCAGTGAGCCACAATCGTATCATTGCACTCCAGCCTGCATGACAGAGTAAGACCCTGCCTAAAAAAAAACGAGTTGCACAGATTTGCACTGTTGGACATGGTCGTCACCAGCCCCATGTGCCTACTGGGCACTTGAAATGCATGTGGCTAGCCTGAACTGAGGTGTACAAGCATGTAAAATATCTCATTTTTTATTTAATAATCATAAAAATGGCTAAATGTTTATGCTGATTATATGATAATATGATATTTTGGATATATTCAGTTAAATAAAATATATTGCACAGTGGCTCACGCCTGTAGTCCCAGCACTTTGGGAAGCTGAGGTAGGCAGATCATCTGAGGTCAGGAGTTTGAGACCACCCTGACCAACATGGCAAAACCCCGTCTCTACTAAAAATACAAAAACTTATCTGAGTATGGTGGCAGATGCCTGTCATCCAAGCTACTCAGGAGGCTGAGGCAGAAGGATCACTTGCACCCAGGAGGCAGAGGTTGCAGTCAGCCAGGATCATGCCTCTGCACTCCAGCCTGGGTGAGATTCCGTCTCAAAAAATATATATATATATACACACACACACACACACACACACATAAACATTAATTTCACCTGTTTTTCTTTAATAGGGCTTCTGAAGCATTTTAAATTTCATATATGATTCACATCTGTGGTTTGCATATTTCTTTTGAATAGTGCTGATACAGACAACAGAAACTCGACTGTATGATGAAAAAATACAGAGAAAGAAATGGAATGGCAAAATACCAAACTCATCACTGTGATAAACTCTAAACGATAGGATTAGAGGTGATTTTTTCTGCTTCTTTGCATTTTTCTGCACTTTCAAGTATTCTGTGGGGTCCAGAGCTCCCTGTGATAATCAGGAAAAGGACAAAAGGAGCCTAGAATCTCTCCTGTACTCCTGGGCAAAAACTCTTCTTTCTTAAAAAGAATGCATCTTATAGGGACTGTTACTTTGTGAATGAAAAAATGGGGTGCTAGCTAGTTGACATCTCCATGGTTCTGGGTGTGGTGGAGGATGTCCAGCATTCTGCTCCTGCTCTGGGTTGGGGGAGGGGCATCTTCCTCCTGTCTTCCCCGCAAAGAAGGAACTGAGGGTATGAGGAGTATGAGAAGCAGCTCTGTGGATGCTCAGAACATCCCTGGGCAAGGAAGTGAGTCATCCGGTGAGTCAGCCCCGCCGCCCTGCTTTCATTCTTGGGATTGTTCCATGTCACTGCTCCTCTCCGTCACCCTTCCCCACCCCCCACCCCTGCCGCCCCCACCATCCCCACCGCATAACATGTGTGGTCTCGAGGTGGCCCAGGCAGATTGCACTGAGAAGGGCTCCTGGGTGCTCAGCACCTAAAGTGGGTCATTCGTGGCACTGCCTGCAGTCACAAACATGCTCGCCTCTTACTCTCATGTCAACTCATCTGACAAAGGTGTTATTAGCATTCCCATTTCACAGATGAGAAAACAAGACACGAAGAGGTGAAATACTTGCCCAAGGGCTCACAGCTAGGAACAGACTGGCTCTTGAGATTCAAGTTTAGGCTGACTCCAAAGCATGTGTTTCCTGGAACTTTCATCTAGGTCTGCTGAAGACAAGACTGGGAAGTCATTAACTTGTGTCTTTCAAGCCTCCATTGCCCCAGATTTCAGGTGCCTGAGTCCCTCATAGGGTTTGATCACTCTCTGACAAAACAGGTCTCTGGGAAAGAGTCTAAGAATCTGATATCAGACATTTATACAAAGTATGAATTAGGCCCATCATTACTCCTTCGGTGAAAACCGGCATGTGAAATCTTATTCCAACTTCGGGGTGAAAGACTAAAAGGAATGTCTACCACTGGAAGACACATGGGGGAGATGTCTGGGGAAGAAAGGGAGGGTGCTCAGTGCTGCTCTCTGTTGAACCTGACCACAAGCCACCCTGGGCCATCTGCTCAGGAGCCCAATATCACCTCCAGTTTACTAGCTGGGTGGGCAGGGCCAAGGCAGAAGAAGTGATGTGGCTGCCACAAGAATCCCATCCCCTACAGATTCCTCCAGTGGAGAGTCACGCTTAGGGATTAAGCATTTCCCTTTCTTTTCAACCTTTTGATTTTTTGGTAATTTAGTGTTTTTATAGGTAATCTGTTCACATGGTCCAAAACTTATATACATCACACACACACACACACACGCACACACACACACACACAATTTTCTTTCTCTCTCTTTTTTTTTTTGAGATGGAGTCTTGCTCTGTTGCCCAGGTTGGAGTGCAATGATGTGATCTTGGCTCACTGCAACCTCTGCCTCCCAGGTTCAAGCGATTCTCCTGCCTCAGCCTCCCAAGTAGCTGGGATTACAGGTGCACACCAGGCTGCTCTCAAACTCCTGACCTCGTGATCGGCCCACCTTTGCCTCCTAAACTGCTTGGATTACAGGCATGAGCCACTGCACCCAGCCTTATTTCTCATCCTTTTACCAGGTCCTCCTTTTCCCTAATTCTTTTTTTTTTTTTTTTGAGATGGAGTTTCCCTCTTGTTGCCCAGGTTGCACCACCACGCCTGGCTAATTTTGTATTTTTAGTAGACACGGGGTTTCTCCATGTTGATCAAGCTGATCTCAAACTTCTGACCTCAGGTGATCCGTCCATCTCAGCCTCCCAAATTGCTGGGATTACAGGTATGAGCCACTGCACCCGGCCCTTCCTAATTTTTATCCCACTCCCACGGTCTCTGATGTTATTAGTTTCTTGTATATCTTTCCAGAGTCCCCTCATGCATATACAATAAATGCACACAAGCACACACAACCACCCTTCTTTTTATACAAAAGTTTCAGGCTCTTTTTACAAAAGTAAAAATGCTACAGGGAAGAACATAGTGCTATAAATACTTGAATAAAAAGGAATCTACGGTTGTTTTCTTTCTGGGGCCACTAGCTAGGCCCCCCTTTTTTTAGCTTTTGCATTTTTAATGTCAGGTTTAATGAGGCATAACATACATACAGTAAAATGTATCTTTTTAGTGGGCCATTCTCCAAGTTGTCACAAATGCATAGTCTCATAGCCACTACTATGATTAAGATGCAAAAGGGCCCAGTGTGGTGGCTCACGTCTGTAATCCCAGCACTTTGGGAGGCCAAGAGGGGAGGATCACTGGAGGCCGGGAGTTCGAGACCAGCCTGACCAACATAGCGAAACCCCATCTCTACTAAAATACACACAAAAAAAAGGCTGGCGAGGTGGCTCACACCAGTAATCCCAACACTTTGGGAGGCCGAGGCGGGCAGATGATGAGGTCAGGAGTTTGAGACCAGCCTGGCGAACATGATGAAACCCTGTCTCTACTAAAATACAAAAATTAGCTGGACATGGTGGCACATGCCTGTAAATCTAGCAACTCGGGAGGCTGAGGCAGGAGAATCGCTTGAACCTAAGAAGCAGAGGTTGCAATGAGCCAAGATCATACCACTGCACTCCAGCCTGGGCAACAGATTGAGACTCTGTCTAAAAAAAAAAAAAAAGAATCAAAAAATTAGCTGGGCAGTGGCGGCACCCACAGTCCCAGCTACTTGGGAGGCTGAGGCAGGAGAATTGTTCGAACCTGGGAGGTGGAGGTTTCAGTGAGCCGAGATCCTGCTGCCCCAGTGCACTCCAGCCTGGGTGACAGAGTGAGACTCCATCTCAAAAAAAAAAAAAAAAAAAAAAAAGATAAAAACGATTTCTCCCACCCCCTCCACCAAATTCTTTGATGCCCCTCGGCATCTCCTCTATTGCCACCCCCAACCACTAGCAACCACTGATATGTTCTCTGAGCTTCTAGCCTTATGTTTTCTAGAATGTCTCATAAATGGAATCATACATTTTCCACAAAAATACGCACTCTTTTGTGTCTTACTTTCCTCACTTGGCAGAGTGCATTTGAGATTCGTCTCTGTTGTTGCGTATGTCTTTCATTGTAACAGTCTGTTTCTCGTTATTGGTGAGTTGTGTTCCATTATTTGGATGTACCACAGTTTATCTCTGTATCAGTTGAAGGACATTTGGGTTGCCTGCAGTTGGAGGGTATCATTTCCATTTCATCTTCTCTTTTTTTTTTTTTTTTGAGACAGAGTCCCATTCTGTTGACCAGGCTGGAGTGCAGTGGTGCAGTCTCAGCTCACTGCAGCCTCTGCCTCCTGGGTTCAAGTGATTCTCCCGCCTCAGCCTCCTGAGTAGCTAAGATGACAGGTGCCCACCACCATGCCCAGCTGATTTTTTTGTATTTTTAGTAGAGATGGGGTTTCATCATGTTGGCCAGGCTGGTCTCAAACTCCTGACTTCAGGTGATACACCCACCTCGGTCTCTCAAAGTGCTTGGATTGTAGGCATGAGCCACTGTGCCTGGACTCTCTCTCTCTCTCTTTTTTTTTTTTTTTTTAGATAGGGTCTCACTCTGTGGCCTAAACTGGAGAGCAGTGGTATCATCATAGCTCACTGCAGCCTCAAACTCCTGGGCTCAAGCGATCCTCTCACCTCAGCTTCCTAAGTATTAATGACGAGTTCAGGAGTTTGGTGATTACAGACGTACCACTGTCCCCCAGCCATCTCGTTTTTTTTTTTTTTTTTTTTTGAGACGGAGTTTCACTCACGTTACCCAGGCTGGAGTGCAATGGCGCGATCTCGGCTCACCACAACCTCCGCCTCCTGGGTTCAGGCAATTCTCCTGCCTCAGCCTCCTGAGTAGCTGGGATTACAGGCACGCGCCACCATGCCCAGCTGATTTTTTGTAGTTTTAGTAGAGACGGGGTTTCACCATGTTGACCAGGATGGTCTCGATCTCTTGACCTCGTGATCCACCTGCCTCGGCCTCCCAAAGTGCTGGGATTACAGGCTTGAGCCACTGCGCCCGGCCCAGCCATCTCATTTTTAATCTTTATAACAGCTCCATGACTTGGACTCGCTAGCCTCATCCTAGAGGGGAAATCCGAGGGCAGGACAGGTTCAGTGGACTGCCTTCTCACATCACTCAGTGGGCAAGTGGCAGAGATGGGATCTGAATTCAGATTTGATGGCAAAAAACTTGCTGGGAACAGCGATGTGATCCTGTCTTCCTGCCACTATGTTCAAAGGAGCCAAAGACACTTAGGCTGTAAGGGCAAAAGGTATGAATAAAACACAAACTCTCCTTCTAATTTTCGATCCCTTACAAGAATTCAGACTAGTGGTGAGAGGAAATTCTAACGGGGGGCCCCTCTAGGCTGGCGGCACGCTCTACCGCCTTGAGCCTATCAGCTTTCCCAAAGGGAATGATTCCAAATGTTTATGAGTGGGTATGGAATGTGCTCTTAAAAGTTTATAGTTCACTTAACATGCATCATCTCATCAGAGAACACCTTCACAGGGGAGTAGAGCTGGCTCTCCCTGCAGCCCACCCACAGAGCCACAGACACCTGACAAGCTTCATGCACAAGCCTATGAGTGACCCTTATCATTTCCCTCCGTTCTGAACCGCACCCCTCCCCTTGTGCAATGACAACCTGGCAATTCCATACACCCTCCTGGCACACCTGGATTGGCAGGGTGGTGGCCTGGAATGCCAGTCCTTCTCTTGGGAGTTTGCAGGGAATTAGGAGGGCTGTATGAGCACCCAGAGTGGGGCCTGCCACTCAGGAGACAGGCAGCAAATCTTGGTCTGCTTTCCTTTGCTTAATACAAGAGTCAGGTACCATGCCAGCAAACAAGACACTGGAGGTCAGACCATTGTGCTTCGTGCCACAAGCAAGTCACCTCCCACTCCAGTGTTTTCGGTTTCCACATTCATAATGTGGAGCAGGTCCAAGTTCATTATGTGGCATATAATTATATATGTAGCCTTTCTTTTAGCTGAAAGAGGAGGGATGAAGGGAAAAAACTCTCACAGTGGTGCACGCCTGTAATCCTAGCTACTCAGGAAGATGAGGCAGGAGAATCGCTTTAACCCGGGAGGTGGAAGTTGCCGGGAGGGAGATTGTGCCACTGCCCTCCAGCCTGGGTGATAGGGGAAGACTCAAAAAAAAAAAAAAAAAAAAAAATTATGCTGAGCAGCCAATAGCTGGGGGAAGAAAAAGAAAGAAACTGGCTCTTAAGACGGTTTAACTCATTACAGCTGTCATCATTGCTGAGGGCAAAATAAAAACACCTGTCCCAGCTACTAGAAAGCCTGAGGTGGGAGAAACCCAGGAGGCGGAGGTTGCGGTGTGCCAAGATCGCACCACTGCACTCCAGCCTGGGCAACAAGTGCGAAACTCCATCTCAAAAAAAAGAAAGTTCCACATCCCAGAAAACAACTTACTTCGGGGCACACTTGGATGATTGGTCATCCTCCTTACATGGTCATTTCTTAAAGCCAAATTCATAACTAATGTTCACAATTGAGAGGATTTCTCATAAAATATTCCAAATGTCGGCCAGACATGGTGGCTCATGCCTGTAATCCTAACACTTTGAGAGGCCAAGGTGGGCAGATCAGGAGGTCAGGAGTTCAAGACCAGACTGACCAACATGGTGAAACCCCTTCTCTACTAAAAATACAAAAATTAGCCAGTCATGGTAGGGTGCGCCTGTAATCCCAGCTACTCAGGAGGCCGAGGTAGGAGAATTGCTTGAACCCGGCAGGCAGAGGCCACAGTGAGCCGAGATTGCACCACTGGACTCCAGCCTGGGCGACAGACAAGACTCCATCTCCAAAAAAAGGAAATATTTGAAATATTCTAAATGTCCAGAATCTCTTAAAGATGGGACAACTTGGTAACTCCGCACCCAGATTTGCACATGGGACAACTGGCTGGCGTTGAGTAGCAGCAGCTTCTCCCAGATGGATCAGGCACTCACTGCTTTGCCACAGTCCCCATCACTCCATCACTCCTTGTCTTACGCTCACCCATCCACTTCACTCCAGGTATTACCCAGCTGGCTCCTGTAGCATTAGAGTTTGCAACCCTTACAATAAATGTACTCTAGCCTTGGAAGAGCTTACAAATTTAAGAGATGGCCAGACACAATGGCTCTCACCTGTAATCCCTCCCTGCTCGGGAGACCAAGGCAGGAGAACCGCTTGAGACCAGGAGTTAGAGACCAGCGTGGGCAATACTGGGAGACTCCTGTCTCTATAAAAATTTTTTTTCTTAAAATTATCCAGGTGTGGTGGCACATGCCTACAGCCCCAGCTACTCCAAAGGCCAGCCTGGGCAACAGAAGGAGACCCCAGTCTCTGAAAAACAAACAAATGAAAACTTAAGAGATATCAATGCCAAGAGCTCTAGAAAAGAAAAGAAAAAAACTTAAGAGATAAAACTTTTTAAAGTTGACCCTGGGTTGCTCCTTTCTGGTAGTCCAAGATAGAAATATTTTAGTGGCTATAAAACACTATCAATTTTCTTTTCTTTTCTTTTTTCTTTTCTTTTTTTTTTTGAGAGAGTCTCACTCTGTCGCCCAGGCTGGAGTGCAGGGACGCAGTGTGATCTTGGCTCACTACAACCTCTACCGCCCAGGTTCAAGTGATTCTCCTCCCTCAGCCTCCTGAGTAGCTGGGATTATAGGCATATGCCACCATGTCCATGATTTGGGCCTGCCTGAAATCCATCCCTCCTTTCTTCTGTGTTCACCAGGATGGTCTCGATCTCTTGACCTCGTGATCCACCCGCCTCGGCCTCCCAAAGTGCTGGGATTATAGACGTGAGCCACTGCGCCTGGCCTAGGAACAGAAATTCTTTCCTGGGTTCCAACTGGAAGAAATTTTTTGTATCTTTAGTAGAGACAGGGTTTTGCCATGTTGGCCAGGCTGGTCTCGAACTCCTGACCTCAGGCAATCCGCCTGCCTCAGCCTCCCAAAGTACTGGGATTACAGGCATGAGCCACCGCACCTGGACAAAACACCATCAATTTTCTTATGTTCTTACTTTAAAAACAAAGTAATGTAAACAGTGAGACTCTACACTGTTTGCCATAAAACTTAGTGTTGTCGTTGTTTAATGTAAAAAAAAAAAAAAAATCAAACTCAGCTGTTTTCATATTTAATTGACCCTCAAGCACAAATTCTAGTTGCAAGTAATAGAAACTGAATCTAAAGTAGTTTCAAGAGAGAGACTGATTTAATGACTTCTGTAATCAAATTACAGACCAGTGGGAGTGGGTATCTGAGTCCACGGTCAACTGGATTCAGAAACTCCGGTTCTGCCCAAGCCAGAATTCTGTTCCAGGCTCTCTGCAAATTGGCTTCATTCTCTCAGGCCAGCTTCTCCACAGGGAAGGGGAAACGAACAAAAGCAGCTCTGAGCTCACATCCTTACAATTTGAAACCCAAAAAGGGGGAAATGTTGTGAAGAGAGAGAGTATACTTTTTTCTACCAGTTGGAAAAGTCCTAGGAATTTCTGTGCCTACCCAGGGGTCTGTTCCCAGAAGAAGCGGGGATGGGTTTCAGGCAGGCCCAAATCATATCTACAAACAGGTTGCTCTCTGTGAGAGGTTTTTTTTCTTTTTTTTTGAGACACAGTCTGGCTCTGTCACCAGGTGCCAGGCTGGAGTGCAGTGGTACCATCTCAGCTCACTGCAACCTCCGCCTCCCGGGTTCAAGCAATTCTCTTGCCTTGGCCTCCTGAGTAGCTGGGACGACAGGCACACCCCATCACACCCAGCTAATTTTTGTATTTTTTTAGTAGAGACAGGGTTTCACCATGTTGGCCAGGATGGTCTCAATCTCTTGACCTTGTGATCCACCTGCCTCAGCCTCCCAAAGTGCTGGGATTACCGGCATGAGCCACCACGTCCGGCCATTGCTCTCTGAGTTTTAATGATCTTAGGGTCCTCTGGTTGAAGGCGATTCTCAGCAGTTTCGTTTTTCGGTACCAGTGATAATAACCATAATTGCTTACTATGTGCCAGACACTATTATAATTGTTTGCATATTAAATGTATATGCATAAATACACATTCTCTCATTTAATCCCCTCAACAACCCCCTAAGGGAGTCTATTCTCCCTGTTTTACAAATTTGGAAACTAAGACACAAAGTAATTTAGTAGTCGAGACTTGCCAAGTGGCTGACTTCAACTGTGAACCGAACCCAGGCAGCCCAGCCAGAAATCACAGGGCCCAGTCATATCACAGGTGTCTATCTGAGAGAGCTATATACTAGACTATAAAAGATTTGTCACAAACGCATGCGTGCTGGCAATGTGCAAAGGTGTGACCAATAATGGTGTGGCTTTCCATCTGCGAGCGTGGGTGGGGGACTGGGTGAGAGGTCTCCCAGATTCCTGCCATGCTTGCTACCTGTGCTGGGAAAGCCGGCTTTGATCTGCCCCTGGAGCCACCGGGCACTATCTGTTTATCTAGCTCTCTGCCAAGCACCTTACCTCAGACTCTCCTGCTGCTGCATTTTTGCTTCTCACCAAATCTGCATCCAGTGAGTGACCCGAGCCCTGCATCAGTAATCAGAAAAATCATGTTTTGATTTTTTGTTTTGTTTTGTGTTCCTGGTCTAGACTCTGTCTCTAACAGAATACAAATAGCAACATGTTTGTTGATTGTCTGGATTTTAGAGGACTTAAACTCAATTGAACAAACGTGTAGTGAGTTTCTACTCTGAGCCTGACTGTGTGGCCGGGAGGTTATAACAACAAATGAGAAGCAGATTCTGCCCTCAAAAAAAAAAAAAAAAGCTACACTAAAAAAAAAAAATACTTATCTCTAAACTCTCCGTTGTGGTTCAGGCGAAAGCTTTCTTGATGGTCTGGGTCCCTTCAGTTTCTCGACGTTTTCAATTCTTTCAAAGAGCTTCAGCTAGTCTAATGGCTGTAGAATGCTGCTTTCTTTCTTTCTTTTTTTTTTTTGAGACAGAGTTTCGCTCTTGTTACCCAGGCTGAAGTGCAATGGTGCAATCTCGGCTCACAGCAACCTCCGCCTCCTGGGTTCAGGCAATTCTCCTGCCTCAGCCTCCTGAGTAGCTGGGATTACAGGCACGCGCCACCATGCCCAGCTAATGTTTTGTATTTTTAGTAGAGACGGGGTTTCACCATGTTGACCAGGATGGTCTCGATCTCTTGACCTCGTGATCCACCCGCCTCGGCCTCCCAAAGTGCTGGAATTATAGGCGTGAGCCACCGCGCCCGGCCTAGAATGCTGCTTTCATCGACAGCAGGGACATCTTTCCTCCCACCCCAGGACTAAATCGGACCTTTAAATCAGGCTTTCTCCCTTACCTTGGGGTAACCCAACCCAAGTGAATTGATTTGCTCCCTACATTGTTAACTTGTAGGAATTAAGCTTGTCTATTGTTGTCTCCTGGTCCACACCCCTTCTTTGTAATTGACCTTCATCCAGAGTTCTTGGTAAGCTTAGGCAGCCATATTTTAATCACATGATTTTCTTTTGGCCACAGCTCATTGGTTCTGAGTGATCACCTGACCCAGCCCATCGGCAGAACGGAACCCTTCAGCCTCTTTGTCCTTGAGAGTCTGACTTAAGTAGTTCAGAGAGTGAATGAGGAAGGTTGGCCCTCCAGAAGAGTACTGTGGTATGAAGGTGTCAAGTTTGCACCAGGTAAAATCCTAATAAGAGAGAGGAGCCAGAGGATGAAGCCTATATGCAGAAAAGAGCAGAAGTAAGAGACGGTCCATGAGGCATGACCGCAAAACTGGAAAGGAGAGAGGGAGGAGGGTCGGCGCCCAATTTACCAGGTTGTGTCTCTTTTTTATTTCTATTTTGTAAAATTATTATTAGTTTTATTTTATTTTTAGAGATGGGGTTTCACTATGTTGGCCAGGCTGGTCTTAAACTCCTGACCTCGTGATCCACCCAGCTTGGCCTCCCAAAGCGCTGGGATTACAGGTGTGAGCCACCACACCTGGCCTGTTGTGTCTCTTTTGAATCCACGTCTTATCCTTGGATGTCTGGTGCACCTTTCAATAAACTCCCAATTTATTTGAGCAAGTTTGGTATGGCTTCAGTTTCATGCAACTTAACTGATTAGAACATTAAAATGTTTTGTCAGTACCATGATTATCACAGTTATTACAATAAAGGACAGATATTCTGCCTACCCCCAACAGATGGTGATGTCTTTTTCTTCATCTTTCTATCTCCACTACTTTCCCTTGCCTCAATAAAAGCTTGATGAAAGAATGAAGAAATGTTCACCTCCTCTAAATTTCTCTGCCTGGCTTTCCAGCCTTCCCCCATCTGGCCCCGTATCTAACCTCATTACTGCACTGCTCACTCCACACCCTCCACTGTGGTTAAACCAGTCTCACCAAGGCATCCAGTTCATTTCTCTGGGCCTTTCCTCATGCTGAAATACTCTCCTCCCTCTTCTTCACCTACTTATCCTTCTCCTATCAGCCCCCTCCTTCTTCATTCATTCTTCAGACGTTTACTGAATGCCCACTATGTATCAGACATTATGCTAAGTGCTGGGCTACAGTGGGGAACAAAACAGAGGTGCTTTCTGTAGCCATGTTGCTTATTGTAAAAGGGGAAAGATGTATTTGTTTTGAAAAGAAAGCAGAGTATATGTTGCTTACTGTCTTACAAATCTTCTAAGTGAAGCTTTCTGCAAGAGCTGTACCACCCTGCCCACCATCTCACACTCATCTTCCTCCTCTCTTACCTCCTTTAATTCTTAGTAACTCACACCGCTGTTTGTTAACAGTTTCTCGAGTGTGTTTTGCTTACCAAGCCTCCTCCTATTAACTGGATTTTATGTGTCTTCAGGGCTGAAACTTGTCTTGTACTTTTTCTGTTTATACTTATGTGGCTCAGCATCAAGGACACAGTGGACACCTAAAAAATCACTCTTCAGGCCAGGTGCGGTGGCTCACACCTATAATCCCAGCACTCTGGGAAGGTGAGGTGGGCAGATCACAAGGTCAGGACATCGAGGCCATTCTGTCTAACATGGTGAAACTCCGTCTTTACTAAAAATAGAAAAACTAGCTGGGCATGGTGGCACACACCTGTAGTCCCAGCTACTTGGGAGGCTGAGGCAGGAGAATCGCTTGAACCCGGGAGGCAGAGGTTGCAGCGAGCTGAGATTACGCCACTACACTCCATCCTGGGTGACAGAGTGAGACTCCATCTCAAAAAACAAGGAAAGAAGAAAACAAAACTCTTCACCGCCTGCCTGCTTGATCAAAAATGTCTTCTGCTCTCCTGGCCTGGTAAATGGAAGGACAGAGAGGTATTTGTCTGTCTTTGCCATCCCAGGAATAAACATCAGCCTGGGTTTCAGCTGATCCCCATAACCCTGGCCATAAAGCACCATCTAAAGCCAGGATAGAGATGAACAAATAGAGGTGGTATTTGTTCTGTTTAGTCCTGGGTACTCTGGGGGAAGGCTTCACAGACCTCCTCACCACAAACCCACGCTAACAAACAAGAAGCCACTTCTCTGGCAGTCTCCTGTACAGTGTCCTCTTACCTGGGAGTCAGCTCAGCTCCCTTGTCTCCAGCCCTTCTGAAAGACACCTTTCAGCTCTGTGTCTTTACTGGGGGGAAGGGGAATTAAAAATAGGGGCTCTAGATTTCTTTCTCTCCCCAGACATAAGCAAGGGTAGTCCATCCCAGACCGAGCTCAGCAAAACCTCACCACAGAGTTTCTCTGCATAAAGAAAGTGCCTTTTTGAAACACAAAGTCAGTCTTTCAACTCAGGAAGGGAAAAAATAATCCGCCAACCAACCCCAAACCTGCCCTTGGCCAAAATCCTGAGGTTGGTGGCAGGAGTGAAGTGAATCATTTCTCTTTACTCTGATTGCATCAGCGACAGGCAGCTGGGAGCTACTTGGTCCCCAGAAGAGGCCTCATGCCATGTTTGTGCCTAATTCTGATTCCTTTTTTTCTTGTAAGCAAAGGCATCTTAACTAATGCAAGATGAGAATTGGGTTCAACCCAGGTGGCTGAGTCCAGGAACTGACAGTTCTGAGACGGAAACTGTTATACCCATGAGGGGCTGTTCCTGTTAAATCTAAACTAGCTCCATCTCTCTGTCCCCATGTCTTATGATACCTTTGACATGAAGTCTTAGCTCGTAAGTATCATAAGTTCTACGCAGTGATAACTACAACTTTTTCAGCAAAGTCTTCCTAAGTACCCTGCCCTTGCCTGGACATTATGTGTATAGTATTTCACTGGATCCTTTTTAAAAAACAAAGAAATGGCCGGGTCCGGTGGCTCACACGTGTAATCACAGCACTTTGGGAGGCCAAGGCAGGCAGATCACAAGGTCAAGAGATCGAGACCATCCTGGCTAACATGGTGAAACCCCATCTCTACTAAAAATACAAAAATTAGCTGGGCATAGTGGCGTGCACCTGTAGTCCCAGCTACTTAGGAGGCTGAGGCAGGAGAATCACTTGAACCAGGAGGCAGAGGTTGCAGTGAGCTGAGATTGTGCCACTGCACTTGAGCCTGGATGACAGAGTGAGCAAAGCATAACACTTTTTTTTTTTGAGACAGAGTTTCATTCTTGTCCCCCAAGCTGGAGTGCAATGGCGTAATCTCAGCTCACTGCAACCTCTGCCTCCTGGGTTCAAGTGAGTCTCCTGTCTCAGCCTCCTGAGTAGCTGGAATTACAGGCATGCACCATCACACCTGGCTAATTTTTGTATTTTTAGTAGAGACAGGATTTCACTGTGTTGGCCAGGGTAGTCTTGAACTCCTGACCTCAAGTGTTCTGCCCACCTTGGCCTCCCAAAATGCTGGGATTACAGGCGTGAGGCAGCGCACCTGGCCCTTACACATTTATTTAATCAAAGGTTTTTTGTTTTGTTTCGAGATGGAGTCTTGCTCTGTTGCCAGGCTGGAGTGCAATGGTGTGATCTCAGCTCATTGCAACCTCTGCTTCCTGGATTCAAGAGATTCTCCTGTCTCAGCCTCCCAAGTAGCTGGGATTACAGGCATGTGCCACCATGCTCAGCTAATTTTTTTTTATTTTTAGTAGAGATGGGGTTTCCCATGTTGGCCAGGATGATCTCGGTCACCTGACTTCGTGATCCACCTGCCTCAGCCTCCCAAAGTGCTGGGATTACAGGCGTCAGCCACTGTGTCCAGCCTATTTAATCAAATTAATCAAAGTTTTGCGTGACTCAGGGAACTTCAGAAATGAAGAGCCAAACACCCAGGGAAAATCGTTCATTTCTCTGCTTAGATTCAAGGAAGAATGGGCCTCTGTGTAGAGATGTGATTAGTCAATGTGGGGGATGGTCTAAAGGTAATAGACTGAGAGGGGAAACCTAGCAAGGCCTGTCTTGCACATTCTTCTTGTCCTCTCTGTGTAGCATTTCTTCCTCTCGAGTATAGGGCAGTACCTTTCTGGAAAGAGGGTCTTATGACTTACTATCAGACAAGGGAGTTCAGAGAAATTCTTTTTTTTTTTTTTTTTTTTTTTTTGAGACGGAGTCTTGCTCTGTCGACAGGCTGGAGTGCAGTGGCACGATCTCAGCTCACTGCAACCTCCACCTCCCAGATTCAAGCGATTCTCCTGCCTCAGCCTCCTGAGTAACTGGGACTACAATCACATGCCACCACACTGGCTAATTTTTTGTATTTTTAGTAGAGACGGGGTTCCGTCATGTTTGGCAGCCTGGTCTTGAACTCCTGAGCTCAGGTGATCCGCCTTGGCCTCCCAAAGTGTTGGGATTTCAGGTGTGAGTCACCGCACCTGGCCTAGAGAATTTCTTAATGGCCAGTTCCTCCACAGAAAGGTGGGAGACAGAGTGAGTGATATTTCTAGGTTTTATGGCTTGCTTTGGGGGAGAGGGGTTCTAGATTTTTGGGTGTTTTTTTTTGTTTTTTGAGATAGAGTGTCACTCTGTCGCCCAGGCTGGAATGCACTGACATAACCTTAGCTCACTGTAACCTCTGCCTCCCAGTTCAAACTATTCTTCTGCCTCAGCCTCTCAAGTAGCTGGGATTACAAGTGTGAGCCACCATGCTCGGCTAATTTTTGTATTTTTAGTAGAGATGGGGTTTCACCATATTGACGAGGCTGGTCTCCAACTCCTGACCTCAAGTGATCTGCACCTTGGCCTCTCACAGGCGAGAGTCACCTTGTGCCGCCCGGGGTTCTAGTTTGCCTTGTGGATGTGCCTTGCAGAAAGAGGAATTCTGGTTTCTATGATGCACTTCAGTGGAGAAAAAGGGGCAGGAGATAAAAGGTCAAGAAAAAGAGACTGCTTCTGAAGCCTTCCAATGTCCGTTAGTTCAAAGTACTAAGCCTGCCAAAGCACTATACTTTGGGATATCATTTTCTGGGCCCTAACATTTGCATTTTAACTGTACAACTCTGGGCTGAGCATGGTGCCTCAACGCCTGTAATTCCAGTACTTTGGGAGGCCAAGGCAGGTGGTCGCCTGAGGTCAGGAGTTCAAAACCAGCCTGGCCAACATGGTGAAACTCTTGTCTCTACTAAAAATACAGAAACTAGGGGCCGGATGCAGTGGCTCACACCTGTAATCCCAGCACTTTGGGAGGCCGAGGTGGGTGGATCACGAGGTCAGGAGTTCAAGACCAGCCTGGCCAAGATGGTGAAACCCCATCTCTACTAAAAATACAAAAAAATTAGCCCGGTATGGCGGCATACACCTGTAATCCTAGCTACTCAGGAGGCTGAGGCAGAAGAAATGCTTAAACCAGGGAGGTGGAGTTTGCAGTGAGCTGAGATCATGCCACTGTATTCCAGCATGGACAACAGAGCAAGACTCCATCTCAAAAGACAAAAAAAAAAAAAAAAAAAAAAAAAAAAAACTAGCCGGGTATGGTGGCAGGTACCTGTAATCCCAGCTACTTGGGAGGCTGAGGCAGGAGAATCACTTGAACCCAGGAGGTGGAGGTTGCAGTGAGCCGAAATCACGCCATTGCACTCCAGCCTGGGTGACAGAGGAAGAGTCCATCTCAAAACAAACAAAAAACAGTGCGACTCTGGCCGTTGTGTTGAGAGCAGGCTGAGGAGGCACCAGGCAGGGGTGCTGTGAATGATGGGTGGAGGCTGATGGTGGCTTGGACGGAGGCAGTGAAGGTGGCGACAGTAGTCAGATTCTGTGTTTTGAAGTTAAGTCAACAACATTTCCTGACAGTTTGGAGGTGGGAGGTGAGAGAAAGGGAGGAGTTAGGAATGACACCCAGGTTTTTGGCCTGAGTGACAGGAAGAAAGGAGTTGCCATTTACTGAGAGAACCGTGGGAGGAATGGGTTTGGAGGAGGGATCAGGAGCTCAGCGTTGGACATGATACATTTGAGATGCCTACGAGGGACCTTGGTGGAGATGAGTAGGTGGTTCAATAAGCAGTTCTGGAGTTTAAGGGAGAGAGCTGGGTGGAAATGCCAATTCGGAAGTCAAGAGGGTATAGATGCTATTTTTTAAAGTCACCAAAGTGGGTGAAGTCATGAAGGAAGTGAAAGTAGCTGAAGAAGAGAGGTCTAAGGATCATGCCCTGGGCACTCCAACATTTACTGATCAAAGAGATGAGGAAGAACCAGCAGGAGCAGACCAAAAATAAATAAATAAAGAGATAAGAAGAAACTTACTTGAAAAATGTTTCAAGAAAGAGGAAGAAGGTTGGATGTGTCAAATGCTTCTCAATGGTCAAGTAACAAGAGGACTGAAACTTGACCCATCAGATGAAAATAAGGAATGCTTAATTAAATAGTTCTCTGGCTTAGTTTAGATGTGGATTCCTATAGACTTCTTGGCCAATTGCAAGGCGGGGCAGGGCAGGGATTTTGTCCTTGAGCTCTGTATCCTACTCTGATCTCACCACCATATTTCTCTTCCTTCCTCCTCTGTCCTTTTACCCCCATGCCCCCATACATACACCTCCATCCCGGCTTTGCTGAGGTTTGAGGATTGGCTTACCAGCCAAGGGACCCTCAAGCCTGAGCTGAAGTATGAGAACAATGTCTTAGGCGAGTCACTGCTTCCCAGATTTGGCAAAGCAAATGAGCTGCAATCACCGCTATCAAGCAAAGAGGATGGAAGGGATAAACTGAGGGCGGTAAAAGAGGAATATGCTGACATCTCTGTAAAGGGAAGACACATTTTGCTTTAAAACAATGCCCATGGTGGCTGGGCGTGATGGCTCACACCTGTAATCCCAGCACTTTGGGAGGCCGAGGTGGGCGGATCACCTGACATCAGGAGTTCGAGACCAGCCTTGGCCAACATGAAGAAATCCTATCTCTACTAAAAGTACAAAAATTAGGCAGTCCTCGTGGCAGGCGCCTGTCATCCCAGCTACTCAGGAGGCTGACGCAGGAGAATCGCTTAAACCCGGGAGGTGGAGGTTGCAGTGAGCCGAGATCCCGCCCCTGCACTCCAGCCTGAGCAACAAGTATGAGACCCCATCTTAAAAAAAAAAGAAACTGCACCCGAAAAAAGAAAAAAAAAATTCCAATGGCAATTTTTGTAGTTATTTTAAGGAAGCAAAGGAATTTCTCCTGCACTGCATGGCCCCATGGTTTAGGTGATTAATGAGTCTTTTCTAGTTGGATTCATTCTGTAGTGTAGTTGAGGATAGAGGTTGAGAACTAAATCCTCTGCACTGAGTTTTTCCCTGGCAGGTAAGGGAGACAGGCATGTCAGAGCCTGGGAACTGGGAGAAGGGAGATGGGAGAAAGATGGCTGGCAAAGAATTCCCAGGGGTGGGGCTGGGCTGAGGAACCTGTTTGAAGAGGAGTGAGGGCTAACATTAATTTTTAAATCACTTTACCTTGAAGCTTATAATAGATAATAGGGAGAAGTGTGTGCCACTTAATGAATTTTCACAAACTGTGCAGACTCATATAACCAGCATCCAAGTCAAGCAACAGAACCTTACGGATACCCAGGAGACCCCCGTGTCCTCTTCTAGCCATGATTCTGCCCAAGGGCAGTCACTAGCCTGACTTTGAACAGCATGAACTTGTTTTGCCTGTTTCTACACCTTATATGGATGAGTCTTGTATTTTATGTCTGACATCTTTCACTTAATATTTGTGAGATTCATTCATACTGTTGCATATACTCATGGATCTTTCATTCTGATTATCACACACTCTTCCATTGATTGTATGATTATACCACAGTGTATCTCTTCTATTGTTGATGGACATATAAGTGGTTTCCATTTGGAAGCCATTACAAATGGTGCTGCAATAAACATATTTGGACATGTTTAATACTTAGTTCCCCTCAAGAGTTTATTCTGAAAATTTTCAAACATATAGAAATCTTTGAAATAATTTTACAGTCAATAACTGTTATGAACCAACCACTCTTATTCTAAATTAAAATTTTATATTTGCTTTATCACTTATCCATCCTATATCCATTTATAAATTCATCTTTTTTTTTTTTCACCCAGGCGGGAGGGCAGTGGCTCTATCTCAACTCACTGCAACCTCCACCTCCCAGCTTCAAGCCAGCTGGCCATCTCAGCCTCCAAAGTAGCTGGGACTACAGGTGTATGCCACCACGTCTCACTAATTTTTGTATTTTTTGTAGAGATGGGGTCTCACTACGCTGATCTCAAACCTGTGAACTCAAGCAATCCAGCCACCTTATTCTCCCAAAGTGCTAGGATTATAGGCATGAGCCACAGTGCCTGGCCAATTCATTTTTGTTTGTTTTTGAGACGAAGTCTCGATCTTGTTGCCCAGGCTGGAGTGCAATGGCGCAATCTCGGCTTACTGCAACCTCCGCCTCCTGGATTCAAGCGATTCTCCTGCCTTAGCCTCCCCAGTAGCTGGGATTACAGGCACACGTCACCACATCCAGCTAATTTTTTATATTTTTAGTAAAGACGGGTTTCACTATGTTGACCAGGCTGATCTCTAACTCCTGACCTCAGGCAATCCACCTGCCTTGGCCTCCCAAAATGCTGGGATTACGGGCATGAACCACCTCGACCGGTCCCAATTCATCTTTTTTTAAATGCATTTTTTTTTTTTTTTTTTTTTTTTTTAGCGATGGGGTTTCACCATGTTGCCCAGGCTGGTCTCAAACTCCTGACCTCAGGTGATCCGCCCACTTCGGCCTCCCCAAGTGCTGGGATTATAGGCATGAGCCACAACGCCCGACTAAATGCATTTTTTAAATGCATGTGTTGGCCGGGTAGGGTGGTTTATGCCTTAATCCCAGCGCTTTGGGAGGCCAATGAGGATGGATCACTTGAAGTTATGAGTTAAAAACCAGCCTGCCCAACATGCTGAAGCCCCGTGTTTAATAAATATACAAAAAAATTAGCTAGTGTGGTGGCACCTGCTCAGCTACTTGGGAGGCTGAGGCAGGAGAATCACTTGGACCCGAGAGGCAGAGGTTGCAGTAGGCCAAGATCGCTCCATTGCACTCCAGCCTGGGCAACACAGCAAGACTCTGTCTCAAAAATAAACATAAACGCATGTTTAAACTCTACACAGCAGTCCACTTTACCCTCAAACATTTTAATATCATTCACAAAGGTTTAATATTTATTTATGGGTTTTTCTTTCTTTATACAAACTGAAATGTGTGTATAAATGAGTTTGAGAAATGTATACACCTATGTAACCTATACCCTTATTGAAACATAAAACATTATCATCCAGAAAGTTCCCTCTCCACCACTGTGTTCTCAGTTTTTTTCACCATAGATTAGCTTTACCAGATTTAGAACTTCATGTAAATGCTATCATACGATATGTACTTCTCAACAGCTTCTTCCACTCAGCGTGGTTTTGAAATTCACTCATGGTGTTGCATGATAACTTGTTCCTCTTTATTGCTGAGTAATATTCTCTTGTATGAATATACAATTTCCTTAGCCATCCCCCTGTGGACCAACAACTGGAACGTTTCCAGTTTCAGGGCCTTATGAAGAGAAATGCTATGAACATTTTCATACTAGTATTTTTGTGGACATATGCTTTCATTACACTTGGGTAAGTATCTGGGACTGAAATCACTAGGTCATAAGTGTATGTTTAGTTTCACATGAAACTTCCAGACCTTTGTTTCCAAAGTGGGTTGTATGACTTTACACTCCCATCAACAATATAGGAAAGTATTGTTCAATATCCATGCCAACATTTGGTGGTGTCAGTCTTTTTAATTTAAGCTATTCTATTGGGTGTGTAGTGATACCTCATTGTGGTTTAATTTGTATTTCCCTGATAACGAATGGTGTTGAGCACCTTTTCAAGTGCTTATTAGCCATTCATATATCTTCATTTTGTTTTTTTTATTTTTTAAATTTTTTAAGGGGCTTTCCGGCAAAAACCAGAAAGCCTGCTAGACAAATTCTAAAAGAGCTGCAACATTTTTATTTTTATTTTTTAATTATTATTTTTTTCTTTGAGACAGAGTCTCGCTCTGTTGCCCAGGCTGAGTGCAATGACATAATCTCAGCTCACTACAACCTCCACCTCATGGGATCAAGTGATTCTCCTGCCTCAGCCTCCTGAATAGCTAGGATTACAGGTGCACGTCATCACGCCCAGCTAATATTTTGTATTTTTAGTAGAGACTGGGTTTCGCCATGTTGGCCAGGCTGGTCTTGAACTCCTGACCTCAGGTGATGTGCCTCCCTCAGCCTCCCAAAGTGCTGGGATTACAGGCGTGAGCCACTGCACCCAGCCATGAGTAAGTTCTTTAGTGGTGATTTATGAGATTTCAGTGCACCCGTCACCCAAGCAGTGTACACTGAACCCAATTTATAGTCTTTTATCCCTCACATGCCTCTCACCCTTTCCCCCTATTCCCCAAAGTCCGTTGTGTCATTCTTTTTTTTTTTTTTTTTTGAGTTGGAGTTTCGCTCTTGTTACCCAGGCTGGAGTGCAATGGTGCAATCTGGGCTCACTGCAACCTCCGCCTCCTGGGTTCAGGCAATTCTCCTGCCTCAGCCTCCTGAGTAGCTGGGATTACAGGCACGCGCCACCATGCCCAGCTAATTTTCTGTATTTTTAGTAGAGAAGGGGTTTCACCATGTTGACCAGGATGGTCTCAATCTCTTGACCTTGTGATCCACCCACCTTGGCCTCCCAAAGTGCTGGGATTACAGGCGTGAGCCACCGCGCCCCGCCCATTGTGTCTTTCTTATGCCTTTGCATCCTCATAGCTTACCTTCCACTTATGAGTAAGAACATACAATATTTGTTTTTTCATTCCTGAGTTACTTCACTTAGAATAATGGGCTCCAATTTCATCCAGGTTGCTGCAAATGCCATTAACTCGTTTTTTATGGCTAAATAGTATTCCATCATATACATATATACCGTAGTTTCTCTATCCACTCATTGATTGATGGGCATTTGGGTTCGTTCCACGTTTTTGCAATTATAAATTATGCGGCTATAAACATGCATGTGCAAGTATCTTTTTCATATAATGACCTCTTTTCCTCTGGGTATATACCCAGTAGTGGGATTTCTGGATCAAATGGTAGTTCTACTTTTAGTTCTTTAAGGAATCTCCACACTGTTTTCCATAGTGGCTGTACTATTTAACATTCCCACCAGCAGTGTAGAAGTGTTCCCTTTTCACTGTATCCACACTGACATCTATTTTTAAAAATTTTTTGATTATGGCCATTGTTGCAGAAGTAAGGTGGTATCACATCGTTTTTAATAGGAATTACAAAGGGGTTTACATTGAACCTATAGGTATATCAGTATGGGTAAGATTGGCATCTTGAGTCTTCCAGTGCATGAGATAGTATATCTCTCTGTATGAATTAGAATTTTCCAGAGAAACAGAACCAGTGGGAGGTTACATATATATAATATGTAAAATAAATGAGATTTATAAGAAATTGTTTCTCATGATTATGGAGGTAGAGAAGTTCCATGGTCTGCCTTCTGCAAACTGGAGACCCAGGAAAGTTGGTGGTGTAATTTGAAAGCTGGAGAGTTGGAGAACTTGTGGAGAGTCAGTTTGAGTCTGAAGGCCTGAGAACCATGAGTGCAGAGGGCACAAGACGATCGGGGTCTCAGCTCAGGCATTCAGATACAGAGAGGGTGATTCCTCCCTTTCTCCACCTTTTTGTCCTATTCAGGTCCTCAGTGGATTGGGTGGTGCCTACCCTCACTTGGGAGGATCATCTACTTAACCCTGTTCACCAATTTAAATGCTACTCTCAGCCAGGCGTGGTGGCTCATGCCTGTAATTGCAGCACTTTGGGAGCTGAGGTGGGCAGATCCCTTGAAGTCAAGAGTTTGAGACCAGCCTGGCCAACATATTGAATCCTGTCTCTACGAAAAATCAAAAAATTAGCTGGGCATGATGGTCTGTGCCTGTAGTCCCAGCTACTTGGGAGAAAAGAAAAAGAAAAAGAATAAATGCTAATCTCTTCCAAAAACACCCTCACAGATATACCCCAACATAGAGTTTAACCAGCTATGTGGGCATCTCCTGGCCCAGTCAAGTTGACATGTAAAATTAACCATCGTGCTATTTATCTAGTTCTTGTATTTCCCTCAGCAATGATTTACAGTTATCAGTGTATAGGACTTACATGCCTTTCGTTAGGCTTATTTCTATGCATTTTATGTTTTTGGATACTAATTTAAATGACATTTAAAAAAATTATTTCTCAATTGTTTGCCAATAGTACATACTGATTTTCACAATAATAATCTTGTGTCCTGTGAAGTTGCTAATTCCACTTATTAGTCATATTGTAGATTCCTTAGTATTTCTATGTAAACAATCAAGTCATCTAAAAATAGAAATTTTACTTCTTCCTTTCCAATTTTTGTTTTTCTTGTCTCGTTACATCAATGATCTCCAGTAAAATGCTGAATACAAAAAGGTGAACACTAGCTTTCTTTTTCCACTATGGTCAGATTTTGATTTTATGATTTTAGCTCTTTTATATTTGTTAGGACTTGTTTTATAGTTCAGCATATGCGGTACCTTGGTGAATATATCAGGAGCACTTGAACTTGAAAATAATATGCATCATGTTGTTGCATTGTTCTATAAATATCAATTAGATCAAGGTGGTTGATAGTGCTGTTTCAATCTTTTATGTCTTTACTGATTTTTTTGGTCTAGTTTTTTTTTTTTTTTTTGGAAACAGAGTCTTGCTTTGTCGTCCAGACTGGAGTGCAGTGGCGCGATCTCGGTTCACTGCAACCTCTGCCTCCAGGGTTGGGTTCAAGCAATTCTCCTGCCTCAGCCTCCCAAGTAGCTGGGATTACAGGCACCCACCACCATGCCTGACTAATTTTTGTATTTTTAGTAGAGACGGGATTTCACCATCTTGGCTAGGGTGGTCTTGAACTCCTGACCTCGTGATCCACCCGCTTCGGCCCCCCAAAGTGCTGGGATTACAGGCGTGAGCCACTGCGCCTGGCCTGGTCTGAGGAATAAAATGTCCAACTATGATATGATAGTGGACTTTTGCATTTCTCCCTTTAAGTCTGTCGTTCTGTCAATTTTTGCTTCATGTATCTTGAAACTGTTATTAGGTATACACATATGCATGATTATTATACCTTCCTGGTGATATTTATTATTATAAAATTTCTCTTTTAGTCTCTAATACTATCATCCTGAAATTTACTTTGATTTAATGTAGGCACTTCAACCTTCTCATGCTTACTGTTTACATAATACATTTTTCCCCATCTACTTCCCATCAGCCTCTTTTGTGTGTCTCTTGTAGACAGAGTATAGTTGGATCATGATTTTTTAAATCTCTTAGGCTATCTCTACCTTTTAATTGAAGTGTTTTAGACCATTAACATTTAATGTAATTATTGGTATGGTTGAAAGTAGGTCTACCATTGTACTGTTCCTCTGTTTATTTCCCCCACCCTTTTCCTGTTCCTCTGTTGCTCCTTTCTTGCCTTCTTCTGAGTTAACTGAATATTTTTTAGAAATCTACGTTCATGGACCGGGTGCAGTGGCTCACGCCTGTAATCGCTGCACTTTGGGAGACAGAGGTCAGTGGATCAGCTGAGGTCAGGAGTTCAAGACCAGCCTGGCCAACATGGTGAAACACTGTCTCTACTAAAAACACAAAAATCAGGCAGGCATGGTGGCACATGCCTATAATCCCAGCTACCTGAGAGACTGAGGCAGGAGAATCACTTGAATCCAGGAGGCAGAGGTTGCAGTGAGCTGAGATCACAACACTGCACTCCAACCTGGGTGACAGCGTGAGACTCCGTCTTAGAAAAAAAAAATTAAATGTGTATTATATATTACATCTACATAAGTTATAAACCTCACAGTAAGAGGCTACAATTTTTGCTTTAAACAATCATGGGATTTTTAAAAAGTGAAGAGGAAAAATTACTTTTTTGAGACAGAGTTTCACTTTGTTGTCTGGGCTGGGGTGTAGTGGCACAATCTTGGCTCACTGAAACCTCCACCTTCCAGGTTCAAGCAATTCTCGTGCCTCAGCCTTCTGAGTAGCTGGGATTACAGGCGCCTGCCAACATGCCCAGCTGATTTTCTGTATTTTAGTAGTGATGGCGTTTCACCATCTGCCCAGGCTGGTTTTGAACTCCTGAGCTTAGGGAATCTGCCTGTCTTGGCCTCCCAAAGTGGTAGGATTACAGGTGTGAGCCACTGTGCCTGGCCAGAAAAATTACTTTTTATGTTACTCTTATACTATTTCTGGTGTTCTTTCTGAGGATAGCTCCTATCATGTCCTTTTACCCTGAAACATTTTCCTTTAGCATTTTAAAATAATGCAGGTCTGCTGACAATGAATTCTTTTAGTTTTTGTTTTGTTTTTGAGACAGAGTTTTGCTCTTGTTGCCAGACTGGAGTGCAGTGGCACCATTTTGGCTCACTGCAACCTCCACCTCCCAGGTTCAAGTGATTCTCCTGCCTCAGCCTCCTGAGTAGCTGGGATTACAGGCATGCACCCCCATGCCCAGCTAATTTTTTGCATTTTTAGTAGAGATGGGGTTCCTCCATGTTGCTCAGGCTGGTCTTGAACTCCTGACTTTAGGTGATCTACCTGCCTTGGCCTCCCAAAGCGCTGGGATTACAGGCTGAGCCACTGTGCCCAGCCTAGTTTTTGTTTACTAAAAACATCATTTTGGCCAGGTGAGGTGGTGGTTCACACCTGTAATCCCAGCACTTTGGAAGGTTGAAGCAGGTAGGGGTCAGGGGTCATTGCGTGAGCCCAGGAGTTTAAGACCAGCCAGAGCAACATGGAAAGACCCCATCTTTACCCCTACAAAATTTTTTTTAAATAGACAGGCATAGTGGTGTATACTTGTAGTCCCAGCTACTCAGGTGGTAAGGCAGGAGGATGCCTAGCTCACTGCATCCTCAAACTGCAGACTTTGAGGCTGCAGTGAGCTATGATCACACCACTGTACTCCAGCCTGGCTGACTGATCAATACCCTGTCTTGATTTTTAAAAAATTGACAAGCATTATTATTATTTTTTGATTTTTTTTTTTTTTGAGATGGAGTTTCACTCATGTTACCCAGGCTGGAGTGCAATGGCACGATCTCGGCTCACTGCAACCTCCGCCACCCGGGTTCAGGCAATGCTCCTGCCCCAGCCTCCTGAGTCGCTGGGATTACAGGCACGCGCCACCATGCCCAGCTAATTTTTTGTATTTTTAGTAGAGACGGGGTTTCACCATGTTGACCAGGATGGTCTCGATCTCTTGACCTCGTGATCCACCCGCCTTGGCCTCCCACAGTGCTGGGATTACAGGCTTGAGCCACCGCGCCCAGCCTTGACAAGCATTATTAAGTGCTCAGTGCGTACTTTTAATTCTTTGGGTTTCTACAGGACTTTCAGACATCTTACTTTTCAGCCAAGGAACGTGAAGTCTTGGTGGAAGACCCACTCACCCCACATCGGGTTTATAGAGTCTCCTCACTCCATGATACCACCTGGAAAAGGTGCTTCTCAGCCAGATGCTGCCAGACATGCCCCATGATGAGGTAAACAAGGAAAAACAGAGAGAGGTGGCAAAAGCTTCCTCTCACCATCAGCAAGGCCAGGAAAAGAGCATTTCCTGAGACCCATATTGCTCAGGTCACCATAGCTGGGAATGTCTAGGGCCAGTTATATGGGAGCAGCTTCTAGCCTTCCCTAGGATGGATTCGTGCAAATCTGTAGAGCCAAGACTAGGCAAGGCAAGTGAAGCACTTGCCTCAAATGCAAAACTCAATTGGGTGCCAAAAAAATTCAACAGTCAAGATAAATAATGTTTTAATACCATGTAAAAAAGTTAACGCAAAAAAAAAATCATTAACAAAATAGCAAACTTTTAAATGAGACAGACTTTACATTCGCATGACTCACATCACTTACCACCGCCTAATCTCAGCCCTGTTGGATCCTGCCTTTACTAAAAATGTTGATGTTTTGCTCATCATGGATTTTTTTGCATTATTTTTGATTTTTAAAAATATTGCATAAGCCGGGCATGATGGTTCACGCCTGTAACCCCAGCCCTTTGGGAGGCCAAGGTGAGAGGATCACAAGGTCAAGAGATGAAGACCACCCTGGCCGTGGTGAAACGCTGTCTCTACTAAAACTACAAAAATTAGCCGGGCATGGTGGCGCATGCCTGTAATCCCAGCTACTCAGGAGGCTGAGGCAAGAGAATCGCTTGAACCCGGGAGGTGGACGTTGCAGTGAGCCAAGGTTGCACCACTGCACTCCAGCCTGGGCGACAGAGTGAGGCTCTGTCTAAAAATAAAAAAAAAATAAAAAATAAAAAAATTGTGTAAAAATGGCACTTACCTTGATTACTGAGGTTTGGGGGACACTAAATTTTGCAGTTGCTTCTGCCAAGTCCCATACTGGAACATCAGTATGGACCTGTTGACAGTCTTCCTTGCTACACCCCCATCTCCACCAAAAGATATCCCCCCAGCCTACTTTGATGATAGCAAGGCATTTTTTTCATACATAAAAATAAAACATTTACTGGTGACACTAATGACAGCCAAGTGAGGGGTTTGGGTAAGTTCTTGGCATAGTTCACTTAGCAGTTTTATAAATAGGAGTTCTAACAGACTTCTGGATCCCAGAGGAAAAACTTCACCAATTAAAATGATCTTAAATTTCCTCATTTTGACACAAGAGTCTAAGAACAAGATTAAGAAATACAAGAAATCTGAGTATTTTTAATGTTATCATGCACATGAAGGTATTTGTTATGAATTTGGGATTGCAAATGGATAGAATAATGAAATCTCAGATCTTATATTTTGTGGCAGAAGATGGCCAGCATGGTGCCATTCATAAGATATTTCATCCCTTTTCTTCAATCCCATTGTGTGTCTGTAGAGGCAACATGGAACAGCAGTGGGGACTCCAGTTATGTGACCCCAGTTATGTGTATTACCCATATCAACCTGAGCAAGTTACTAAGTATCCATCAGTCTCACTTTCGTCATCTGTGAAATGAGACTACAATTTACCTTAAGTAAAGGTGAAAAACAAACACTTATAGGCCAGGCATGGTAACTCACGCCTGGAATCTCACTACTTTGGGAGCCCGAGGCAGTAGGATTGCTTGAGGCCAGGAGCTCAAGAACAACCTGGCAACAGGGCTAAATGTTGTCTCTACAAAAAATACAAAAATTAGTGGGGCATGTTGACACACACTTGCAGTCCCAGCTACTTGGGAGGCTGAGACAGGAGGATCACCTGAGCCCAGGAGTTAGGGGCTGCAGTGAGCTTTGACTGTGCCTCTACACTCCAGCCTGGGTGACAGAGCAAGACCCTGTGTCTAAAATAAAAACAAAACAAAACAAAAAACAAGTTTATTTATGCTAAATAATTACAGGCTATCTCGATTATCCTTGGTCTCTAAAATTATAAAAGTTATTTCTGAAAAAGAAGTTATTATTTTTTAGACATAGGATCTCACTGTCTCTCCCAGGCTGGAGTGCAGTGGCTCAGTCACAGCTCAGCTCACTCCAGCCTTGACCTTCCAGGCTCAGGTAATCCTCCCACTTCAGTGTCCTGAGTAGCTGTAACCACAGGCACATATCACCACGCCTGGCTTCGTTTGGTTTTGTTTTTGAGATGGAGTCTTGCTTTGTTGCCCAGGCTGGAGAGCAGTGGTGCGATCTCGGCTCACTGCAGCCTCCACCTCCCAGGTTCAAGCGATTCTCCTGCCTCAGCCTCCCTAGTAGCTGGGACTACAGGTGCCCACTACCATGCCTGGGTAATTTTTATATTTTCAGTAGAAACGAGGTTTCACCATGTTGGCTGGCTGGTCTTGAACTCCTGACCTCAGGTGATCCACCTGTCTTGGCCTCCCAAAGCGCTGGAATTACAGGCATGAGCCACTGCACCCGGCCAATTTTTATATTTTTTATAGAAACAGGGTTTCATCATGTTGCCCAGGCTAGTCTTGAACTCCTGAGCTCAAGTGATCCGCCTGCCTCATCCTCCCAAAGGGCTGGGATTATAGGTGTGAGCCACTGCACCCAGCCTAAAGAATTATTTCTAAAGAACATTTTGAATGAGACGACAGAAATAAGTAGGATCAGATTTTATTTTGAAGGTAATAATTATAAAACATTTTGGAGCCCCCATATTGATATGCAAAAATGAAATGGGATAATTTTTAATCTGTAATTCCAGGGAGTTCAGAACAAATGCCCTCGGCTAAAACATCAGCAATCTGATTTGATTTTTTTTAAATCTGGGCTTAACACCTCGGCGACAGTTTCAGTGGGTCAAGACTGCTCTTGACAATGGCTGTCATTCTCAGAGGAGAGAAGCATCATACTCTCACCAAGACTTAATTAGAAATCTGTATTCTATTAATACTATTACTTTCTTCCCCAAAGGCAAGAAAATCTTGGGATTACAATTCATGATTCTTATTGAAGAATATCTGGTAGGTTAGAATTATTCTTTCATTATTTTGCTCCTGTCTTTTGTAAAAATTTTTTTTCAAGAGGGAGTCTTGCTCTGTTACCTGGGCTGGAGTACAGTGGCGCGATCTCAGCTCACTGCAGCCTCAACCTCCCAGGTTCAGGCAATTCTCCTCCCTCAGCCTCCCAAGTAGCTGGGACTACAGGCACATGCCAGCCACCATATCTGGCTAATTTTTGTGTTTCTTGTAGAGATGGGATCTTGTTGTGTTGCTCAGACTGGTCTCAACCTCCTGGACTCAAGCGATCCACCTACCTCAGCCCCTCAAAGTGTTGAGATTACAGGCATGAACCACTGTGCCTGACCCAAAATTTCCTTTATTCACTCATCAGCTGATGGACATTTGGGTTATTATCTTTTGGCTATTATGAATAATGCTGCTACGAACATTTGGGTGCCAGTTTTTGTGTGGACTTTATTTTTTGAGACGGAGTCTCACTCTGTTGCCCAGGCTGGAGTGCAATGGCATGATCTTGGCTCAGTGCAACCTCTGCCTCCAGGTTCAAGCAATTCTCCTGTCTCAGCCTCCTGAGTAGCTGGGATTATAAGTGTGCGGCATGCGCAGCTAATTTTTGTATTTTAGTAGAGATGGGGTTTCACCATGTTGGCCAGGCTGGTCTTGAACTCCTGACCTCAAGTGATCCACCTGCCTCAGCCTCCCAAAGTTCTGGGATTACAGGCATATGCCACCACACCCAGCTGACACATTTTCATTTCTCTTGAGCATGTGCCTAGGAGTGGAATTTCTGGGTCATGTGCCTCTTTATACTTTCTTTTTCTTTTTGAGACACAGTCTCATTCTGTCGCCCAGGCTGGAGTGCAGTGGCTTGATCTCAGCTTACTGCAACCTCCACCTCCTGGGTTCAAGTGATTCTCCTGTCTCAGCCTTCCAAGTAACTGGGATTACAGTCATGCACGACTACACCTAGCTAATTTTTATATTTTAAGTAGAAAAGAGGTTTCACTATGTTGGCCAAGCTGGCCTCAAACTCCTGACCTCAAGCAATCTGCCCTCCCCAGCCTCTCAAAGTGCTGGGATTACTGGCATGAGCCACCGCACCTGACCTTTCTTTATACTTTTCAAGAGAATCATATCAATTACCTATTGTTATATAGAAAATTGCCCCAAAACTTTATGGCTTAAGATAACAATAATTACTATTGCTCACAGTTTCTGAGGGTCAGGGGTTTGAAGCCCTCCAGGTTGCTTGTTAGGTTGCAGTCAGATGCTGATCAGGGTGGCAAGGATCTGAAGGTTTAGCCTGGAGCTGGAGAATCCACATCAAAGGTGGTTCACTCACATGGCTGGCAAGTTGGTGCCGGCTATTTGCTGGGGGACTCAGGTCCTGGCCTCATGGACACCTGAGTATGCCCAAAGTGCTCAGCTTCCTCCAAAACAAGCTGGCCAAGAGAGCAGAGTGGAAGCTGCATTATCTTTTATGACTAAGCCTCAGATGTCACACCCAGTCACTGTCACCCTGTTGTATTGTTCATGTATGCCAGCCCTGATTCATAGGAAGGGGATTATAGGAAGGGTGGATACCAGGGGAGGTAGGGATCAGCAGGGACTGTCTTGGTGTCCCATCCAAGAACTAACCAAGCCCAACCTTGCTTAGCTTCCAAGAAAAGATGAGATCAGGTGCATTCAGGGTGGTATGGCTATAGACAGGAATCATCCTGGAGGAGGCTGACTGATTTCAAACAGGTTGATTTTGAGGCTCTGTTCTTTCTCTTTTTTGAGATGGCGTCCCACTCGGTCACCAGGCTGGAATGCAGTGGCACAATCTCGGCTCACTGCAACCTCTGCCTCTCAGGTTCAAGTGATTCTCCTGCCTCAGCCTGGGACCACAGGCACATAGCACCATGCCCAGCTAATTTTTTGTATTTTTAGTAGAGACGGGGTTTCACTGTGTTGGCCAGGATAGACTCGATATCTTGACCTCATGGCCTGCTCGCCTCAGCCTCCCAAAGTGCTGGGATTACAGGCGTGAGCTACTGTGCCTGGCCCAAGCCTCTGTTCTCTTATTCCTGAGGAGATAATCCAAACGTATACATCCCAGGTTGGAGATCCAAAATTATGTGTCTGCTGAGCACCTATAATCCCAGCTCTTTGGGAAGTCGAGGCAGGAGAATCACTTGAGCCCAGGAGATCGAGACCAGCCTGGGAACCATAGAGATCCCATCTCTATTTTTTTTTAATAAAAGTAAACAATTTTTTTTTTTAAATCATGTGTCAAAGTTGGCCAAGTCCTGACAGCAGGATATGTCAGGACATGTGGTTTGCTTCCTCTTCTTGGTGAATTGAATGGCCTGCAGTGGATATTCCTAGCTCTCCTGCTGGGGAATTTGAGGAGAAATTGAAACGTAGTGGTATGTAATAGAAATAAGAGGCCAGGCACGGTGGCTCAAGCCTGTAATCCCAGCACTTTGGGAGGCCAAGGTGGGTGGATCACAATATCAGGAGTTCAAGACCAGCCTGGCCAGCATGGTGAAACCCCGTCACTACTAAAAATACAAAAAGTTAGCCAGGTATGGTGGCACACACCTGTAGTCCCAGCTACTTGGGAGGCTGAGATGGAAGAATCACTTGAACCTGGGAGTCGGAGGTTGCAGTAAGCTGAGAGCACACCGTTGCATTCCAGCCTGGGCAACACAGCGAGACTCCCTCAAGAAAGAAAGAAAGAGAAAGAAAAGAAAGAAAAGAGAGAAAGAAAGAAAGAAATGAAAGACAGACAGAAAGAGACAGACAGAAAGAGAAAGAAAAAGAAAGAAAGAAGGAAGGAAGGAAAGGAAGAAAGAAAGAAAAAGGAAGAAAGGAAGAAAGGAAAGAAAGAGAAAATGAAGTCCACAGCTGCATGCTGCTCTTGGGCTGACACAGCCTGAAAGGGCCAGCCCCTTGTCTACCTACAGCGGCAAAGCCTTCCTGGAATGTCATTTGAGTTATCCCATCCAGTGGTCCAATCCATTTTCTCTCCTGGCACATTAGCAAGTTACTTACTAAGCATCTACTGTATACCCAGCAGCAAATCCCAGGATCATTTGAGACCAGTGTAGATGAATAAGCCAGAACTGCCCAGGCATGACCAAAATAGATTGTTGTCAAACACACCTGTCCAGAGGCTTCAAAGGCAAGAAACTGAAAAATATTTCTTTCCTTTTTTTATCCCCTGAGTTAGCATTTAGAGAAGTCACAGCCACAAGAATGCTTTCAGATTTATTTTCATTTAGAAAACTCCCAAGGACATGAGTGACAAAGAAAGACTGAGCAACAATTCTAGACGAAGGAAGACTCACAGCACCTGACAACACCTAATGTTCACCCTGGGTTGGATCCTAGACTGGGAAAAAATAGCTGTAAGATACTTGATTGGAAATTGGTGAAATCTGGCATATGAACTATAGATTAGATAGCAGTATTAAGTATTAGATAACAGGATCAAGGTTAACTTTCCTATATATTCTAATTATATTTTGGTCATATAATAAAAGAGATTTGTTCTTGGGAAATACACACTAAAAGATTAAGGAGTAAGGCCCGGCGCAGTGGCTCACGCCTGTAATCCCAACACTTTGGGAGGCTGAGGTGGGTGGATCACCTGAGGTCAGGAGTTCAAGATCAGCCTGGCCAACATGGCGAAACCCATCTCTACTAAAAATATAAAAATTAGCCAGGCGTGGTGGCGCATACCTGTAATCCCAGCTACTCAGGAGGCTGAGGCAGGACAATCACTTGAACCAGGGAGACAGAGGTTGCAATGAGCCGAGATCACGCCACTGTACTCCAGCCTGGGCAACAGACCGAGACTTCATCTCAAAAAAAGAAAAGATTAAGGGATCAATATGTCCACAACTTAACCCTCAAGTTGTTTAGGGAAAAAATACACACACACACATGCACACACATGTTTATGGACAAAAGAAGAAAAAACGGTAATCCCAGCACTTTGGGAGGCCAGGGCGGGCAGATCACCAGAGGTCAGGAGATCGAGACCAGCCCAGCCAATATGGTGAAACCCCATCTCTACTAAAAAATGCAAAAATTAGCCGGGCTTGGTGGTGCATGCCTGTAATCCCAGCTGCCTGGGAGGCTGAGGCAAGAGAATCGTTTGAACCCAGGAGGTGGAGTTTGCAGTGAGCCAAGATCCCATCATTGCACTCCAGCCTGGGCAACAAGAGCAAAACTGTGTCTCAAAAAAAAACAAAAAAAAGGAGAGAGAGAACAAATGCAATAGAACATTACTAATGCATCTGAGTGAAAGGAACACAGGAATTCCTTACAGTATTCTATTTGCTGCTTTTGTGCAAATTTGAAATATTTCAAAATAAAAAGTGTTTTTAAAATGCAAGGAGGCCAGGTGCATGGCTCACACCTGTAATCCCAATACTTTTGGAGGTTGAGGTGGAAGGATTGTTTGAGGCCAAGAGTTTGAGACCAACCTGGGCAATATAGCGAGACTCTGTCTCTATTAAATTAAATTAGAAAGTTTAAGGACAGGAGAGGCCATGGTGTCATCATTTCTTCATAGAATGTAGAATGGTAAATAGAGGTAAGATGGTTACCCATGTGGCCACACTGCCGCTGTGTCTAGGGAGCTGGAGGTGACAACTGTCTGAGTTGACAGCATCTCCCGGCAGCTGTTAGGAACCCCAGTACTACCAAAACTTTGTACTGTCCTTGTGACCCCAGGGTCAGCCCCTCAGTCAGTCTCTACTTGTCTCACCCCTACCTTTGATCTGGGGACATCTCAGTGGCTCCCATGACGCCTCAGGATAGGCCATGTCCCCACCCACCCTCTTGCTCTTTAAGATTGAGTACATCCTTCTGTGGAGTTGGGTCCTGGGCCAGAAGGCAGAAACCTCTCCTTCCTCCCCACCCCGACCCGCATCAGAAGCAGCCTGGCCAGAACACCGTGGTACAAACCCCCAAAGTTTCCAAGAACATCCCAGAGATGCGGAATTAACCAAATATCTTTGAGTGAGTGGGCCCATGGTTAGAAAGCCCCTCCTCACGATGCCAGAGTCAGAGGTCAAGGCACCCACCCTGATTCCTAGTCCATCGGATGTGGAAGAGGCAGGCGAGAGCTCCATGAACATAAGAAATAGATCCTCCGGTCAAGGCCCAGAGAACACCCAAGTGCAACGCGAGGGCCCTTTAGCCTCCAGAACTCACAAAATATGAAGTCTATGAAATTGTTTCAATGTCAGCCAAGACTGAGTATTACTATTTGCCGGCGGGAGCCAACCCACTGCCTTCTAGTTACCAGTGAGAGGAAGTGCACAGGGCACCAGGCCTAGGGTCTTCAAAGAGGAGGAGGTCAGGGAGATCCTGGACAAGAGAAGCAATCACAGAGCACCCAAGGAGATGAGCACAAGAAGAAGGCCTTTCTAGTTCCCATGAAAGTGGTTACTGGACATTTATGGCCCCAGGCAAGCCCACAGCCCACATAGCTCCCCTCCTGCTGACAAAGCCCTTTCTCTTCCAGCCCTCAGGTGTGCAGGGGTCGGATCAGCTGGACACTATTCACAGATGATGTTCTCCACCCTCCTGATTCCCAGTAATCAGGCAAATGAATCTCAGGCCCTAGCCCATAGCAAATTCTTTCCTTGTTTTGAGACAGTTTCACTCCTGTTGCCCAGGCTGGAGTGCAATGGTGCAGTCTTGGCTCACTGCAACCTCCATCTCCCAGGTTCAAGCGAATCTCCTCCCTCAGCCTCCCAAGCATCTACAGGCACATGCCACGACACCCAGTTAATTTTTGTATTTTTAGTAAAGATGGAGTTTCACCATGTTGGCCAGGCTGGTCTGAACTCCTGACCTCTTGGGATTACAGGCCTGAGCCACTGCACCTGGCCAACATTTTCTTAGTGCTTGCCAAACACTGTCCCAAGTGCTTTACAGATAGCAATTCATGGAATCCGCCCAATAGTCTCCTATGAACATGGTACTGTTATTATTCCCATTTGACAGGTGTGGAAATTGAGTCACAGAGGGGTTATGTAGCATGCCCAAAGTCACTGACCTGGTAAAGAAGGAAGCCAGGATTTGAACCCAGGCATCTGGCTTGAGTCTGGGCTCCTAGCCTGCTCTGCCTGCTGCTTCTAAAAAACCTATCAATGAGGAAATAAACACTCATATTTTCAAAATTATATATACACAGAAAGAGATGGATACGGGGGCTTTCAGCACAGCAGACTGATAGACAATGGGAAAAAGGAGTGGGTCTCACAGTTACCTGGTGCACATAATCTCATTCATTCACTCATTTATTCATCCTATTTAGAACTCAGGGGCTACTAGGGGTTAAAATAAGGAGAAATCAGAGAACACTTGCGTTGATGAATTGAAACCCAATCACACAAATCATGAAATAATTGGGGAAGGGGGAGAGTCAGGTCCAGTGCGTGGTGCTGGCGTGAGCAGCAGGGTGGGGTCTGGGAAGGAAGATCTGGCAGGAGAAAGGCGGAGGGCCAAACACCAGGGAGCGTTCCCTGGCCACCCCACCCCCACTGCAGGTTGGGAGCCCTTCCCCTATCCGGCATAACTGACCCCCATCCTTATGTCAGCGTTTCCCACACTGAGTTAAAGTTTCCTATTTGCTCCTGTTATTAATTTCTGTATCCCCAGGGATAGACATGGATTCAGTGTTTGTTGAGTGACTTTCTGAATGAAAAAGCCTCCAAGGGGAAAAAAAAAAAAAAAAGCACACGTGTGCAGAGGGGAGATGAGCAGGGCCACTGCAGCGGCTGCTTCTCAAACCCTAATATGCATAAGAAGCTCCTGAGGAGCCTGCAGAACTGCAAATCCCGATTCGGGAGATGTGGGAGTGAGGGCCTGACATTCTTCATGTCCAAAGAGCTTGCTGGAGATGCCTATACTCCCGGTCCCCAGCCCCCACTTTGAGTAGCAAGACCCTAGATGATCCCCACCTGTCCCCATCCCCAAGAGAAGCTCATTCCACACTAGGAATCCCTCCCTCCCTCCCTCTGCCTCACCTTCTGGAAGCTGCTCACGCAGCCTCAGCCAGCCACTGCTCCCATTTTTCCTCCTCCTTCCCAGAACCAGGTTTGAAGGCCATCAGCCTCATCCCTGCTGTTCCCACAAAGTGTGTCCACAAAGATGTCCTTGTCGTCAGGGACATCTCCCAGGACTCAGAATCACAGCTCACTTTATCTCCAAGAAGTCCTGCAATAAGAAAGCTTTGTTTAGGAGCTGGGGCTGGTGGGAGGAGCAGGGAAAGGGATGGCTGAGGTAGGGGAGAGACTTAGTGGTTCCGTTAATCTTCATCAGCACCCACCACCCATGCTACTCAAATCTAAGTAACGTCCCAGGTTTGCTACACAATGGTGGCTTTCCTGTCACCCAAATGCCATCCTCAGATCTTCCCCGTAAGGAAATTCCAGAGCCACCATTGGAAACAGGCAAGATTTGTCTTTATTTTGGGAGAGGTAGAGGAGGAGAGCCACCTTTTCCCAGTCAGTGACGCTATGTTCATTGCAAATCTTCAGGTCCCTGGTCCCCAATCTCCTTTCCCTCTCTTCCTTACAGGATCTGTTCTCACCCTGCTAATAAAACCATACCTGAGACTGGGTCATTATAAAGGAATGAAGTGTAATTGACTCACAATTCCACATGGCTGGGGAGGCCTCACAATCATGGTGGAACATGATGAAATAGCAAAGGGACGTCTTACGTGGCTACAGGCAAAAGAGAGAATGAAAACCAAGCAAAAGGGGAAACCTTTATATAATCATTAGACCTTGTGAGAGTTAATCACCAGGACGGCACGGGAAAGAACAGCACGGGAAAGATGCACCCTCATGATTCAATTACCTCCCACCATGTCCCTCAAGATGAGATTCAGGTGGGACACAGCCAAACCATATCAGATCTGATGTCTTTATTTGCACTGAATTGTAAATGATTGATAAGACTGAATTATGTCACCTCTGAAGGCTTGTTATTCTTGGTTTGCTCCCCTCTCCCAACCTCAGATCTATTTTCTGCTCTTCTCTGACCCTGGGAGGCTGAACTTTGGAGACAACATCACCCAGGGCTCCTCACCCTCTGGCTTCCCGTTGGGTTTGGCCAAGAGGGGGTCTGTTCGGAGATCTGAGGGCAAGCGGAGAGCACCACTGAGATATTTCCCACCTGCTTCAGCCTAGATCACGGGGCAGTGTATACGTCTCCGCAGCCTCTGTCCCCTGCAGCGCAGCTCTCCCGGGCTCCCTTGAACTCTTCTGCCTGGGTGCTAACGGCTTCCTGCTGTTGCAAGGCCGGGGGTGCCTCACTGTCTCTGCAGATTCCTTTAATCCCGTCCATTTCACTGTAAATAGTTCTTTTACTAATTTTTATTTTTTTTTCCTTCTGCTCCCTCCCCTCACCCCACATTTAAACCTGGTTGAGTTTTTGAGTGTGCCTTCTGTTTCCCACTGGAATCTGACCGATATAGGGTGTTGTGTTTTTATCAGGTACAGGGTCCAGATTTGGCTCAAGCCAAAGAAATGAAGCTCTAATCATAGAATTTGGGGCTAAAGAGAGTCCAAAGAGAGAAGGTATTTTTAAAGGGGAAAGTGTGTGGGTGTTTCTCAGTGCCTTGGAATCCAGCTACAGCAAGGGCTGGAAGTGAGTTTCTCACTGATTTTATTCTCTTCAGCCGCCATGTACTGAGACACTGCTGTGTTCCAGGCACCGTGCTCAGGATTGTGGGAACGGAGGACGATCAAGACCAGGCCCTGTGTCCCAGAACCCTGTGCTCGGGACACACCCAACCAGGGCAGGGTGAATGCCCTGGCACGGAATTGAATGCGACAGGCAGCCAAGCAAGGCAAAGCTGGCTGAGATAAGAGCCTAATCACAGTTCAGACAGAACAGTGGCTGAGCAGCAGACGGAGGCTATGTTCCAATGATGGGGACCTGGGAGGACCTTGGGGCCCAGGAGGAGGTCACACAGGACCTTGGAGGACTGCAAAGCTGGCCTGTCAGTGGACTCAGTGCAAAAACCAGGGCAAGCCCCTCTCTGTGAACCCCTCAGGGAGGCCTTCTCAAATGCAGTTTTATTTGTTCTTCCCCAATTCACATGCAAGGGCTTCCCATGCACACACACTGTGCTGGGGCTTTGCAGCTTGAGCTCATTCAGTCCTTCCAATCACACCTGGGGGAGGCCCCATTTGTCCCATTTTATAGCTAAGTAAACTGAGGTGCAGCCCCAGCAACTTGTCCAAGATTTTATAAAAAGAACCATGATTTGAATCCAGACTGCCTTGCTCCAAAATGCACACTCTCAACCACTCTATTACTGCTTTTATTTCTAACTTGCAGGAAAAGCAGCATCTACTACCAGCCAGGAATGGTGCTGAGCACTTTGCATTCAATCCTCACAGCGCCCCCATGAGGTAGATCCTAGGATTCTCCTCAGTTTCCGGAGGAAGAAACTGACCCACAGGGGGGTGACTTCACTCCCTGAAGGGCCCATACTGGGTAGTGGTGGAGCCAGGGTCTGAACCCAGGAGACTCCCAGTTCACGCCCCAAGCCACTGCATTCCTTGAGAGGAAGACCTAAGTTATTCTTTTTAAATAGACCTTCTTTTGTAGGGCCTTTTAGATTTACAGAAAAATTAGTAAGGTAATACAAAGTTTCCATATAACGCATTTCCAGTTTCTACCATTATTAACATCATATATTAATAGGTTACATGTTATAATTTTCTTTTTCAGACAGAGTCACCCAGGCTGGAGTGCAGTGGCACAATCTCAGCTCACTGCAACCTCCACCTCCCAGGTTGAAGCAATTCTCCTGCCTCAGCCTCCTGAGTAGCTGGGATCACAGACGCGTGCCACCACGCTCGGCTGATTTGTTTGTGTATTTAGGAGGAGATGGGGTTTCACCATATTGGCCAGCCTAGTCTCGAATTCCTGACCTCAGGTGATCCACCTGCCTTAGCCTCCCAAAGTGCTGAGATTACGGGCATGAGGCACCACACCCGGCCACATTTGTTGTAATTAATGGACCAATATTGGTACATCTTTATTAACTGAAGTTCCTACTTTGTTCACATTGTCTTAGTTTACCTAATGCTCTGTTTGTGTTCCAGGTCCCATCAGGATAATATAGGACATTGCATTATCACGTCTCTCTCTTTCTCTCTCTCTTTTTTTTTTTTTTGATATGGAGTCTTGCTCTAGTCACCCAGGCTGGAGTACAATGGCATGATCTCAGCTTACTGCAACCTCTGCCTCCTGGGTTCAAGTGATTCCCCTGCCTCAGCCTCCCAAGTAGCTGGGATTAAAGGTGTGCGCCACCACATCTGGCTAATTTTTATATTTTTAGTAGAGATGGGGTTTCGCCATGTTGGCCAGGCTGGTCTCGAACTCCTGACCTCAAGTGATCCACCCACCACGGCTTCACATTGTCACATCTCTTTAGGCTCCTCTTGGCTATGACAATTTATCACACTTTCCTTGTTTTCAATCATCTTGACAATGTTTTAAATTGTGGTAAAATATATGTAATATAAAAACTATCATCTTAACCACTTTTAAGTGCACAGTTCAGTTGTGTTAAGTGTATTTACATCGTTGTGAGTCAGATCTCCAGAATTTTTGCATCTTGCAGAATGGAAACTCTATACCCATTAAACAACAACTTCCCATTACCCTTCCCCTAAGCTCCTGGTCACCATTTTACTTTATGTTTCTATGCATTTGACTACTTTAGATACCTCATATAAGTGAAATCATATAATATTTGTCTTTTTGTGACCGGGTTATTTCACCTAGCATAGCATCTTCAAGTTTCACCCATGCCATAGCAAGTACCAGAAATTCTTTCCTCTTTAAGGCTGAATAACATTTCACTGAATGGATATATACCCCATTTTGTTTATCTATTCATTTGTCGATGGACACCTGGGTGATATCTACCTTCTGGCCATTGTGAATAGTACTGCCGTGAACATGGACATACCAATATCTTTTTCAGACCCCCCTTTCATTTCTTTGAAATGTATACTCAGAAGTGGGATTGCTGGACCATATTGTATTTATATTTTAATTTTTTTTTTTTCTGAGACGGAGTCTCAACTCTGTCACCTGAGCTGGAGTGCAGTGGTGCAATCTCAGCTCACTGCAACCTCCACCTCCCAGGTTCAAGCAATTCTCCTGCCTTGGTCTCCTGAGTAGCTGGGATTACAGGCGCCTGCCACTACACCCAGCTAATTTTTTGTATTTTTAGTAGAGATGGAGTTTCACAATTTTGGCCAGGCTGGTTTCAAACTCCTGACCTCATGAATTGCCCACCTCAGCCTCCCAAGGTGCTGGGATTACAGGTGTGAGCCACCGTGCCGGCCTCTATTTTTAATTTTTTTAGGAGCCATAATAATATTTTCCATAGTGGCTGCACCATGTAACATTCCCACCAACAGTGAGCAAGTGTTCAGTTTCCCCATACTCTCATCAACACTTGCAGTTTTCTGGGGTTTTCTTGATGGTAGCCATCTTAATGGGTACAACATGGCATCTTGTGGTCTTAATTTGCATTTTCCCAGTTGCTGGGAAGATGAGCATCTTTTCATACATGTGCTTGTTGGCCACTTGTATGTCTTTATATCTTCATTGGGGAAAAGTCTACTCAAGTCTTTTGCCTGTTTTTTAATGAGGTTAATTTTTTGTTATTGAGTTGTAGCAGTTCTTCACATATTCTAGATATTCACCCCTTATCAGACACAGTCATATGTCACTTGATGGGAATATGTTATGAGAAACAAGTCATTATGCAATTTTGTCACTGATTGTGCAAACATCACAGAGTGTACTTACACAAACCTAGATGGCGTATAATTTTTATTTACATATATTATGCAAAACCAAGTGTCCCAGCACCAGTACTGAATATCAGTCTTTTCCCTTACTGGACCTGCAATGCCAATATCAAGTGCCATATATCAGGTTTCTTTTCTTTTTTCTTTTTTGAGATGGAGTTTCACTCTTGTCACCCAGGTTGGAGTGCAGTGACGCAATCTCGACTCACTGCCACTTCTGCCTTCTGGGTTCAAGTGATTCTCCTGCCTCAGACTCCCAAGTAGCTGGGATTACAGGTGCCCACCACCATGCCTGACTAATTTTTTTTTTTTTTTTTTTGTATTTTTAGTAGAGACGGGGTTTTGCCATGTTGGCCAGGCTGGTCTCAAACTCCAGGCCTCAGGTGACCTCCTAAAGTGTTGGGATTACAGGTGTAAGCCACCATGCCCAGTCCATATATCAGGTGGTTTCGAATTGTGTCCCATTATAATCTCACAGGACCACTGTTTTATATTCTGTCATTAACTGAAACATTTTTATACTGCCATGACTGTATAATTTGCAAATATTTTCTCACGTTCCAAGGTTGCCTTTTCACATTATTAACTGTGTCCTCTGATGTACAACCACCTTGACAGGTTTGAGGAGTACTGCTCAGGTACACTGTAGACCCCTCTGTTTGAATGGGTCTGATTTCTTCTCACTATTAGACTGAGCTTATGGGTTTGGGGGAGGAAGACCACAGAGGTCAATTGCTGTTTTCATCCCTTCATATGAAGGGTACATACTATCCACATGACCTGTGACTTTGATGTTGACCTTGATTGCCTGGCTGAGGTGGAATCAGGTTTCCCCACTGTAAAGTTGCTCTTTCAACCCGCCCCCATCCTTTTCCATATACGTTTCTCTTTGGAAGGAAGTTGCAGCCTTTGTGACTTCTCTAGACCAAACACACCTTTATGCATAGTTCCTTTATTAAACTCTTCTCAAATTACCTACTGGGACCCTGGCTACAATATAAACACATAACAACTTTCATGAAAGCCTTTTTGTGGACATACGCTTTTGTCTTGGATAAATATCTTTAAAATTTTTTTTTTTTTAGACACAGGCTCGCTCTATCACCAGGCTGGAGTACAGTGGCACAATCATAGCTCACTGCAGCCTCCAACTCCTGGGCTCAAGCAATCCTCCTGCCTCAGCCTTAGAAAGTGCTGGGACTACAGGCTCAAGCCCCCATGCCCAGCCTAAATACCAGTAGATATTCTGCCCAACCTAAATACTGCTGCTTAGCACCTTGTGATCACTCAAAAAAACAAAAAAAAATTTTTTTAAGATGGAGTCTTGCTCTGTTGCCCAGGCTGGAGCGCAATGGCATGATCTCAGCTCACTGCAACCTCCACCTCTCGGGTTCAAGTGATTCTCCCGCCTCAGCCTCTCAAGTAGCTGGGATTCCAGTGTCTGCCACCACACCCAGCTAATTTTTGTATTTTTAGTAGAGACGGAGTTTCACCATGTTGTCCAGGCTGGTCTCGAACTCCTGACCTCAGATGATCCACCCACCTCAGCCTCCCAAAGTGCTGGGATTACAGGCGTGAGCCACCGCACCCAGCCCACTCAAAAAATTTTCGAGGGCGTGTATATTCAGGGCACTTGAATCTATGTTCCCAGGAACTAATATAAAACAATAAAAAACCAAAATGTGTGATGAGACTAACTGAGTCACAGAACTAAAAGCTGCAAGGTCAATAAGCGTTTCACAGACGAGTAGAACAATTTCCAAAGTTGGGCATGGACCGGGGTGGTGGCTTACACCTGCAATCTCAGTGCTTGGGAGGCCAAGACGGGAGAATCACTTGAGTCCAGGGGGCATCAGTGAGCCGTGATTGCACTATTGCACTCCAGCGACCCTGCCTCAAAAAAAAAAAAAAAAAAAAAAAAAAAACTTGAGCATGTAAGCCAATGGTAAATGTTGAAAAAAAGGGAAGGACATCTGAGGTAGACAGTGATTAAGAATTTTGCAAAAAGGACAGGCTTTGAAGAAGAACCAATATGTGGGGACAACCAGTAAGTAATAGGCTTCTTCCTGCAAGTGACAGAGATTTCTGGCCCGGCACGGTGGCTCACGCCTGTAATCCCAGCACTTTGGGAGCTAGATACCTTGAGGTCAGGAATTTGAGACCAGCTTGACCAATATGGTGAAACCCTGTCTGTACTAAAAATACAGAAAATTAGCCAGGCGTGGTGGCATGCAGCTGTAATACTAGCTACTTGGGAGGCTGAGACATGAGAATTGCTTGAACCCAGGAGGTGGAGGTTGCGGTGAGCTGAGATTGTGCCACTGCACTCCAGCCTGGGTGAGAGAGTGAGATTATGTTTCAAAAAAAAAAAAAAAAAAAAGGCAGCTGGGCACGGTGGCTCACACCTTTAATCCCAGCACTTTAGGAGGCTGAGGCAGGCGGATCATGAGGTCAGGAGTTTGAGACCAGCCTGACCAAACTGGTGAAACCCATTCTCTACCAAAAATACAAAAATTAGCTGGGCATGGTGGTGCATGCCTGTAGTCCCAGCTACTCAGGAGGCGGAGGCATCAGAATCACCCGAACCCAGGTGGTTGCAGTGAGCCAAGATCACACCAAGTACTCCGGCTTGGTGACAGATCAAGAGAAAAAGAAAAGAAAGAAAGAGAGAGAGAGGAAGGGAAGGGGAGGGGAGGGGGGTAAGGGGGGG
>NW_022436955.1:13019950-13099993 GCF_009761245.1 Sapajus apella | reverse complement strand
ACCCTTTGTTTTTCCCTCTTGAAATACACTCTTGAACTGCCACACCGAGAGAGTTTGTCCTGGCCAGGAGACAATCAGGCAGTATTTTCTCCTTGGCTCGGGAAGATATTTGTGTGTTGTCGGAAACTAGGTTTTGGCCACTCACTAGCCATGTGTGTCTTTGTCTCTAAAGTTCCTTCCAGCTCTGAAATGTTACAACACAACGACGATACTTCTTTTTTTTTTTTTTTTTTTTCTGAGACAAAGTCTCAGTCTTGTTGCCCAGGCTGGAGTGAAACAACACAGTCTCAGCTCACTGCAACCTCCTGGGTTCTAGCAATTCTCCTGCCTCAGCAATTCTCCTGTAATCCTAAGTAGGATTACAGATGCCTACTACCACGCCTGGCTAGTTTTTTTGTATTTTTAGTGGAGACAGAGTGTCACCATGTTGGCCAGGCTGGTCTCGAACTCCTGACCTTAGGTGATCTGCCTGCTTCAACCTCCCAAAGTGCTGGGATTACCGGCATGAGCCACCGCACCTGGCCAACAACTATACTTCTTCAGTACATGTTTTTTCTTATCACAAAAGTATACGTGTTCACCATAGAAAGTTAGAAAATATAAACAAAGGTGAAGTTGAAAATATAAAATCACTCATAATTTTACCACCCGGTGATAATTCTTAATAGTCACTCAATCATTTAACTGATCTTTATTGAGTGCCTGCCATGGACTGAGCAGTTTGAAATAGATCTTTCTAGGCTATTTACATTTTAGTGAAAGCCTCCTGCTTTGTAACCTGCCTTTCACTTATTTATTTTTTATTTTTGAGACAGGGTGTTTCTCTGTCCCTAGGCTGGAATGCTATGCTGCCATCATGGCTCACTGCGACTTCTGCCTCCCCGGGCTCAAGTGATCCTCCCACCTCAGCGTCCAAAGTAGTTGGGACCACAGGCACTCTCCAGCATCCCTGGATAATTTTTTATGTTTTTGTAGAGACAGGGTCTCATTATGTTGCCCAGGCTGGTCTTGAACTCCTGAGCTCAAGCGATCCTCCCACATGCCTCCCGAAGTGCTGGGATTTCAGGTGTGAGCTGGCTGTACCCTGCCTTTTACTTTAATAGACAGTTGAAAACATATTCCCACATTAGTAACTATTTTCCTACAACATTGCAGTTTTTTGTGTTAATAAATGCTCTCAGAGCTCAATTTTGAGCAAAGTCATAATCATTTCTTTTTTCTTTTAGAGACAGGGTCTTGCTCTAAAAGCTCTGTCACTCAGGCTGGAGTGCAGTGGTGCAGTCACAGCTAACTGTGGCCTCAAACTCCTGGGCTCAAAGGATCCTCTCACCTCAGCCCCCTGAATAGCTGGGATTACGGGCATGTACCACCATGCCTGGCTAATTTCTGTATGTTTTGTAGAGACAGGGTCTGTGTTGACCAGGCTAGTTTCAACCTCCTGGCCTCAAGGTTTCCACCCGCCTTGGACCTCAGATCACACCCGCCCAGCTGCATTTATTTAGGATAATTCCTACATGTCCTAAGTTAATTAGTAATCACACCTACAAGGCTTTTGAGAGGTAGTGCCAAAATGGCTGTGTCTCCAGCTTTCTTTACATCCTTCCACTCACACATACGCATAGAAAAGGCCTGAACTGTTTTGTCTGTTTCAGCATGCGCTAGCCACACATAGCTTTATATATTTAAGTTAAAATTAATTTAAAAAAATAAGCCGGGCGCGGTGGCTCACGCCTGTAATCCCAGCACTTTGGGAGGCCGAGGCGGGTGGATCACGAGGTCAAGAGATCGAGACCATCCTGGTCAACATGGTGAAACCCCGTCTCTACTAAAAATACAAAAAATCAGCTGGGCATGGTGGCGCGTGCCTGTAGTCCCAGCTACTCAGGAGGCTGAGGCAGGAGAATTGCCTGAACCCAGGAGGTGGAGGTTGCGGTGAGCCGAGATTGCGCCATTGCACTCCAGCCTGGGTAACAAGAGTGAAACTTCGTCTCAAAAAAAAAAAAAAAAATACCAAGGCAGGCAAATCCCCTGAGGTCAGGCTTTTGAGACCAGCCTGGCCAACATGGTGAAATCCTGTCTCTACTAAAAATACAAAAATTAGCCACGTGTGGTGGTGGACACCTGTAATCCCAGCTCCTCCGGAGGCTGAGACAAGAAAATCACTTGAACCCAGAGGTCACAATGAGCCAAGATCACACCACTGCACTCCAGCCTGGGTGACAAGAGTGAAACTCTGTCTCAACAAAATAAATAAATAAAATGAATGAAGTAAAAATAAATTCAGCTCTTCTATTTCACTAGCCACATTGCAAGTGTGCAATGGACATATGTAGCTAGTAGTTAATATGGCTGGCAGCACAGAAAGCATTTCCATCATCACAGAAAGTTCTATCGGATAGCACTTGTCCAGAATAATGTTTAGTTGATGTGAATCATTATTATTTTGAGGTTGAGAGATTTGGAGTGATTTTCTTTATATTGCATTTCTTGACTCCTTTATAATGGTATTTATTAATTATTACTATATATATGCACACATATATATAATGTTTAAAAGCCCTTCTCACAAAGGTTGTACCTTATATCCACTAGCCACTGGTAGATATGTTTAATTCTTCAGAGCCTTTATGTCTGGTCATCGGGCTTGAATTCTAATTTTCTTCCTAGGGATAGAGCACAATAGAGGTGTATTAACACTCTCGGCCAGGTGCAGTGGCTCACACCTGTAATTTCAACATTTTAGAAGGCCAAGGCGGGAGGACTGCTTGAGGCCAGGAGTTTGAAACCAACCTGGGCAACATAGCAAGACGCCCCTCTCTACAAAAAAATTTTAAATTTGCTGGGCGTGGTGGCTTGTGACCGTAGTCCCAGCAACTTGTGAGGCTGAGAAGGGAAGACTGCTTGAGCGGAGGAGGTTGAGGCTGCAGTGAGCTATGATCACACCACTGCACTCTAGCCTAGGTAGCAGAGTGACCCTCATCTCTGAAAAAAGAAAGAAAGAGAAAGAAAGAAAGAAAAGAAAGAAAGAGGAAAGAAAGAAGAAAGAAGGAAGGAAGGAAGGAAAGAGAGAGAGAGGAAAAAAAGAAAGAAAGAAAGAAAGAAGAAAGGAAAGAAAGAAAGAAGGAAAAGAAAAGAAAAGGAAAGAAAGAAAGAAAGAAAGAAAGGAAGGAAGGAAGGAAGGAAGGAAGGAAGGAAGGAAGGAAGGAAGGAAGGAAGAAAGGAGAAAGAAAGAAACTCTATGCAAATTTACTTACATTTGCAGAGCTGGCGTCAGTGGATCCACCCATGCTGCCAGCCAGGTCTGGGGGCGGAGTTGCCTCACTGACCTGGCAGGGGCTGTTCCTCCCGGCCCTCTCCCTGCCTCCGGTATCTCCTTGCTCGCACCTTTCCAAGGCATGGGGGTGATGTGAGCAAGGCGCGCTGGCAGAGCACTGGGTGGTGTCTGGGTGTCAGAGGGAGAGATGTGGACCCGCATCACCTACAGGTTCCTTTCTCCTTCTCCACACAGTCGGTAATCACAATTGATTGTTGTTTTTATTTTTTCCTTTTTGTGGAGAATGGGGTCTCCCTATGTCATCCAGGCTAGTTTCAAACCGTGGGCTCCAGCAATCCTCCCTCCCTGGCCTTCTTAAGTGTGGGATTGCAGGCGTGAGCTGGGCGCCTGGCACAGCGGCACTTTCACTTATTCCTCTCCTTTCCCCGCCAAACTCCTCCAGCCCCAACCTTGCTGGACACGTTCCTAAACCTTCCTTAGCTCCCTGCATTTCTGTGATGGGTTTGCCACACTGACCTTGGAGGTCCACTCCCGACTCCTTCGCGGGGTGCATCGCTGCTCATGCCTTCCACTGGCAGGGGAGGAGAGTAAGATGCATTTCCAGAGTCTGCGTGGGCCTGGGGTGGGCGGGGGAGGTAGGCAGGGACACAGAGGCTGAGTCACCTTCAGGTGTCTCTGATGCTCTTGGAATTCACCACCCAGCAGCTGGACCAAATGGAGACCATCTAGTTTAGAACTTCATTCGGGAGGGTAGTGGGCCTGTCCCCTCACTGGGAGGCCCAGTAACTGATGGCGCTTCAATGTCTGTGCTCCTGGGCCTACTGGATCAGAATATATAAATCCTTAGAGACAGAGAGAGATCAGTGATCGTCAGGCGCCGGGGTTGGGGAATGAAGAGTGACTATTAATGGGTATAGTATGGAGTTTCTTTTTGAAGTGATGAAAATATTCTGGAATCAGTGGAATTAGATGGTATCTCTGTGAATACACTAAAAACCACTGAATTGTACACTTTAAAAGGGCAAATTTTATGGAATGTGAATTGTATCTAAATAAAAAATTTAGGGGGCTGTGCATGTATTGAGAATTAATTTATATGCAATAAGATGCACCCACTTAAATGTAGAGTTCGATGTTTTTTGTTTTTTCGAGACTGAGTCCTACTCTGTCGCCTAGGCTGGAGTGCAGTGGTGTGATTTTGGTTCACTGCAACCTCTGCCTCCTGGGTTCAAGCAATTCTCTGCCTAAGCCTCCTGAGTAGCTGGGATTACACGTGCCAGCTAATTTTTTATTTTTAGTAGAGACAGGGTTTCACCATTTTGGCCAGGCTGGTCTTGAACTCCTGAGCTTGTGATCTGCCCGCCTCAGCCTCCCAAAGTGCTGGGATTACAGGCGTGAGTTGCCACGCGTGGCTGCATTCAATGGTTTTTAAAACATATACCCATGTCACCACCACCCCAATCAAAATATGAAATCTCTCTGTCATTCCAAAAATTTCCCTGTGCCCCTTCAGCCTCTTTTTAATCGACTAGAATAGAAAATATCTAATGTCATCACACATATAACATCTGTGTCATAAAACTTGCATTTCCATTATATTTAAAGACATACACACAAACACATTATAAGGGTTGTGATGTGAGCCTGAGTCCAAAAAATGTAAAAGTCCCTGTTGAAACACAAAGTATTACGCACGGCATTGAGGGGTAGTTGAAAAAATATGATGTACTCATTCTGTGTGCTGTGATGAGCCCAGGCTCTGCGCAAAACGCTTACGTGCAGAATCTCATTTAACCTCCACAGCTCCTTTCCACAGTGCAACTCATCACGTCCGTTCTCCAAGTAAGAAAACCAAAGCTTTGTACCTAGAAGCTAGAGCTGTCTGATTACAAAATGTACTGTTCTAATTTTATTTTATTTATTTATTTTTTTTTTGAGACAGAGTTTCGCTCTTGTTGCCCAGGCTGGAGTGCAATGGCACGATCTCGGCTCACCGCAACCTCTGCCTCCTGGGTTCAGGCAACTCTCCTGCCTCAGCCTCCCGAGTAGTTGGGATTACAGGCATGTGCCACCATGCCCAGCTAATTTTTGTATTTTTAGTAGAGACGGGGTTTCACCATGTTAACCAGGATGGTCTCAATCTCTTGACTTCATGATCCACCTGCCTCGGCCTCCCAAAGTGCTGGGATTATAGACGTGAGCCACCGCGCCTGGCCTAATTTTATTTTTTTTATTTAATTTTATTTATTTATTTATTTTAGAGACAGAGTCTTGCCCTGTCACCTAGGCTGGAGTGCAACGGTGTGATCTTGGCTCACTGCAACCTCTGCCTCCCAGGTTCAAGTGATTCTGCTGCCTCAGCTTCCCAAGTAGCTGGGATTGCAGGCATGCGGCACCACGCCTGGCTGATTTTTTTGTATCTTTAGTAGAGACAGGGTTTCACCATGTTGGCCAGGCTGGTCTTGAACTCCTGACCTCGTGATCCACCCGCCTTGGCCTCCCAAAGTGCTGGGATTATAGGCTTGGGCCACCAAGTCCGGCCTTATTTTTATTTATTTTTTTTAAAGATAGTCTCACTCTGTCATCCAGGCTGGAGTGCAGTGGCATGATCATAGCTCACTACAGCCTCAAACTCCTGGGCTCAAGCAATCCTCCTGCCTCAGCCTCCCGAGTAGCAAGATGGCATGCACCATCTTGCCCAGGTAAGTTTTGCGGGTTTTTTTTTTTTTTTTTTGAGACAGGGTCTTGCTATGTTACACAGGCTGGTCTCAAACTCCTGGGATCAAGCAGTCCTCCCACCTCAACCTCCCAAAGTGCTGGGATTACAGGCATGAGCCACTGTACCTGGCCTCAAATGTGCTGTTCTTAATGCCTCAGTTTCCTCATTATGAGCTTGTAATTCCAGTGGCAATGTCAAATCCTGGAGGAAACAGGCAATATCTATCAGTTAATCTGAGTTAATCCATTCAAACACAGCAAAAATCATAAGAAAGAAAAAAATAATAGTCGGACACATTCCTCCCTGCAAAGAGCTTGCAGTCTGGCAGTAGGTGTACACACTCCCCAGATTACTACAAGCCCCGAAGAGAGGAACACAGTGTCATGTTCTTCTCTGTGACCCTGGGCATGATGAACCTGTTGCTTATACCTGATGGGCTGGCTTTTCCTATTGGCTGTCACTGGAAGGATGCCCCAGCCTTTCTCTGAGACAGTCCTGGGCAGTCAGGCCAGGTCTAACCTGAAAGACCTACTCCCTTCTGGGTTGCTCTGAGTGACACACATAGTCCGATGGCTGCTGGAGAGATGGGCCAGGGGACTTGCTGGAAACACTAGATAGAGCCCCCCAGAGCCTTTCTACCAAGTAACCAGCTCCAGTAGCAAGGGCAGGATTTACAGCATAGAACTTCTTCATCATGAGGGTCTTGAACCCTCAGTGCTGCTCCGTGATTCACTGGTAGCAACCATCAGTCTTTCATTTGGAAAGAGTCAAGGCAGATAGCATGTGTTCACCCTATTTGATTTAACGAGCCCGTTTATCTCAAGACCCAAACTCCTCTTTCTCCATTAGATTCTTTGGCGTCATTAAATCTTGACCATTAGGGAAGTTTTTTTTTTTGTTTTTTTTTTTAGACAGGTTCTCTGTCACCCGGGTTAGAGTGCAGTGATGTGATCTTGGCATATTGCAAACTCCGCCTCCCAGGCCAAAACGATTCTTGTGCCTTAACATCCCAAGTAGGTGGGATTACAGACATGCACCACCACACCCTGCTAATTTTCATATTTTCAGTAGAGTTGGGATTTCACCATGTTGACCAGGCTGGTCTCAAACTCCTGACCTCAAGGTATCCTCTCAAAGTGCTGGGAGTACAGGCGTGAGCCACCACCCCCAGCCTTGACCATTTGGGAAGATCTTTAAAAGCTATTCTTGGCCAGGTGCAGCAGCTCACGCCTATAATTTCAGCACTTTGGGAGGCTGAGGCAGGCAGATCACGAGGTCAGGAGTTTGAGACCAGCCTGGCCAACATGGTGAAACCCCATCTCTACTAAAAATACAAACAATTAGCTGGGCGTGGTGGCACACACCTGTCATCCCAGCTACTAAGGAGGCTGAGACAGGAGAATCGCCTGAACCCAGGAGGCGGAGGTTGTAGCGAGCCGAGATCGTGCCACTGCTCTCCAGCCTGGGCAACAAGAGTGAAACTTAAACTAAAAAAAAAAAAGTTATTCTTAAACATCATTGTATATAGTACGGAGTTTCTTTTTGAGGTGATGAAAATATTCTGGAATCAGATCATGGAATTAGATGGTATCTCTGTGAATACACTAAAAACCACCAAACTGTACACTTTAAAAGGGTGAATTTTATGGTAAAAAAATTAATTTAGAGGGTTGTAAATTTATTGAGACCTAATTTATATGCAATAAAATGCACCCACTTAAATGTAGAGTTCAATGATATTTAAAAAACACGCTTATGCTACCACCACCCCAATCAAAATATGAAACCTCTCTGTCATTCCAAAAAGTTCCCCTGTGATCCTGTGATCCTTTAGGCATTTTTTTTTTCCATGCCCATGGCCTGAAAAAGTCAGTGGATCCCCAAACCAAGGAGTAGCTAAAATCCCCAGAGCCTAGAGATTATTAAGGCTTCCTCAAAGTGCTGAACTGGCCCCACCACCCAGGGATGATGTGGAAAGAATTGGAATCAGACAGATGTGGGTTTGGATCCCAGCTCTGTCACTTGTTAGCTACGTGACCTTGGGCAATTTACGTAACCTATCTGAACATCAGTTCCTTCATGTCAAGAAAAGAAAGAAAAAAAAATTAAGCTAATAACTTGAACTTTGTAGAGTTACTGCGGGATCAGATGAGATCAGGGTATGCAGTTGGCACTTAATATATAACAGCTCTTCTTTCCTCCTCCTGCCTGCCAAGGAGATTAGCTTTCTGCAGGACAAGATCAGTCAAGCCACTGTCTCTTAAGGAGGATTTTAATGATTTTTTGTTTCCTGGTAGGGCAGGAATAGGAGGCTTCGACCTGAGAAGCGGAGCTGTTTGACCCTGCTAAAATGCATGAAGCTACAGTTTCTATGGGGCCTTAACCACTGTGCATTTGCAACATATTACATTACGAAGAAAACCGTCTGCATCAGGTGTGTTCACCTGGAAAATGGTCCACCGTCTCTCTATCTGTAGTGCCACCAAAGAGGTCCAAGGCACCACAGCCCCACTCGTCTGTACCACTCACCCTCTTCTCACCGGTCCCCTGCTTCCATTCTTGCTCCCAAAAATATGCTCCTTTCCACAGAGATCAGTTCTAAAAATGCAAATAGGGCCAGGCGTGGTGGCTCACGCCTGTAATCCCAGGACTTTGGAAGGCCACGGCAGGAAGATCACCTGAGGAGTTCGAGACCAGCCTGGCCAACATAACAAAACCCCGTCTCTATGAAAAATAAAAAAAAATTAGCTGCATGTGGTGGCACAGGCCTGTAGTCCCAGCCACTCAGGAGGCTGAGGCAGGAGTACAGCCTGAACCCAGGAGGCGGAGATTACAGTGAGCTGAGACCACACCACTGCACTCCAGCCTGGGCAACAGAGGAAGAATCCTTCTCAAATAAATAAATAACTAAATAAATAAGCAAATAGTTTCTACTCTACATTCTCCATTGTTTTCCCATCACCCTTGCAATAAAATCCCAACTCCTTCCCACATCAAGCAAAGCCCAGCGTGACCTGGCTTCCGCCTGCCTCTCCCATCTCATTTCTCCTTTCCCCCGCCTCACTCTGCGTCGCCCACACGTGTTTCTTCTGTTCCTCAAATCAACCAACTTGTTCCAGCCCCCAGAACCTCTGCAGCAGCTCTTTCCTCTGCCTGGAGCTCTCCTCCAAACGAGGGTTTCAGCTTCAATCCTGCCTTCTTAGGGACACCTCTGATTGTGTTCCTGCCACCATCACATCGATCATGTTGCCTTATTTTATGTTCATTCTTGCCCTTGTCACTACCTAAAATCATCTGGTGCCTTGTGTGCGTTATTCACCAGGTACCCCCCGGTGCCTAGAATGCTGCCTGGCACATTGCAGACACACAATATGTGTTTATTTAATTGAACGCTTTTGACTCGTCATTGATGCCTAAGTCAGTGACCTTGAGAATCAAGTCTCTCTTCATATGAGAGCTTCTAACATGTAAGCGTCTAGACAGTCATTTTATTTTTGGTATTTTTGGCAAAGTGAGTTGCTTCTGGAATTTAACAAAACCAAACAACGCCTGTCTCCCTAGAGTCTCATCCGAAGCTGTGCCACCTCGTCTTCAGTTTGCTGAGACTTGTGCTGCCTGTCCCCTCCGTCATAAAGAGGGGTGAAGGAGACAAAGATCTTACAAATCCCACTGGAACATTCTAGTGAAAAATGGGAGCGCCACTGGATTGGAGCCTTCCGCCAGAGGCAGCCAGAGCCAGAAAGAGCTTGTGCTCCTCAGTGGGCTGGACACATGGGATTAATTCAGGCAGGAGCCACGCAAGAAATGCTGGCCCCTGCAGAGTGCTAAAGAGAAGGAATTTTAAGATCCAGACTGAACAGAAAGCTGGTGTGAGGTGTGGTGGGATTAGGGGTGGTGAAGAGAGGTGGGAAGGATTTACTGCCTTAACCCAATGGCTCTTAATCTGCTAAGGCTGATATTAAATTTCTAATCTGGGGCCAGGTACAGTGGGTACCTGTAAGGCACCTCTGTAATCTCAGCATTTTGGAGGCTGAGATAGAAGGATCACTTGAGGCCAGGAGTTAGAGACTAGCCTGGTCAACATGGTGAGATGCTCATCTCTATTTTTTAAAATTTTTTTTGGAGGAGTGTTACTCTGTCTCCTAGGAGTGCAATGGCACAATCTCAGCTCACTGCAACTTCTGCAACCTGGGTTCAAGTGATTCTCCTGCCTCAGCTTCCTGAGTAGCTGGGATTACAGGTGCATGCCACCACACCCAGCTAACTTTTGTATATTTAGTAGAGATAGGGTTTCACCATGTTGGCCAGGATGGTCCTGACTCCTGACCTAGTGATCCACCTGCCTTGGCCTCCCAAAGTGCTGGGATTACAGGTGTGAGCCACCACGCCCGGCCTATCTTTTTAATTTTTTAAAGTTTAAATAAAATTTAACAAATAAAAATTTAATTTTGGGTATTTACGTGTATGTGTGTGTGTGTGTGTGTGTGTGTATTTATGTATTTTAGAGAACTGGTCCGGAATTTTTTATCAGGGTTGCTGTAGAATCTGTGTCCCAAATGGTTAAGAACCACAGTTCTGGAAGGCATGCAATTAGGCTAGCAAATCATCTCCATCCTAAACATGACCTGAACTGAAACAATCACGAGAAAGGAAAAGTGCTGCATGCGCCAAAGAAAACAAAAGCCACTTCCAACAGGAATTGGCTGTCACATTCTCTGCACTTGGAAAAAAAATCAACAGAGCATCCGCCCAGCCTGCACAAGGCCCATCCCTTAAGCCCAGGTCTCCAGGGAATGCAGTGAGCTTTTGTTTTCCAGTCTGTGGGCAACTGGCTGGGCAAGGAGCCAGCAGGGAGAGACCATGATGGAAGAAAATAGTGCTGATCCGAGTGGGCTGGAAGCACCCGAAGGTGGGCCCTGGCTGATGCCGGGACAGAGATGCTGCGATGACCCATCTCGGGAGGAGCCATGTGCTGGCTGCGAGTTCTCTCCCGCTCTCTTGATGTTGCTCCAGCCAGAATGTTGGGCCTGCTTTTCTCTCTTGGTGCTCCGGGGCACCTCAGTATTAATCATGGGCCTCGGTGTGTTTCTAAGTAGATTTTTGGACCCTTCGTGGTTGGCAAGTCCCTGTTTCTCCCTGGGGCCACCCGTGCTATCAGATCGGAGCACCGGCCCACGTTTAAGATTGTGTCACATTTGGTTTTCGGCGGACACTCCCTTTGCCTGGCCCTTCTTGCCTTTGTAAGAGAAGGACCTAGGACGTGGCAAAGGTCCCAGTCAACGCTGGAAGGAGCCCTGAGAGCAGGCGGGAGGGCCCAGAGCCAGCGTGCTGCGCCAGCACTCCGTGTAACCTCCAGGGAGGGCGCAGTCCACACATGCCCTGGCTTCCGAGAGGCAGGCCCTGCATGTCAGCCCACAGCCATCCGCTCCAGCTCAGCCTGTCTGAGGACCCCAGGGATTCTCACTCGGCCTGGAGTTGTTTTTCTGTGTTTGCCTGTATGTCCTATCTTTGCTATACCCCACAAGAGATTCCTGGTTTCCTTCCCCAAATCTGTTTCTCTTCCAAGCTTTCTCATCTCAATAAACAGTGCCTTCATCACCCAGGGGCTCATCTTTTGGGTCCCCAGCACCTCCTCCTTGGAAAGATCCTCCCAGGCACCAGATCTGAAGTGACCCCATCACCCACCCACACATCAAGATCCCCTCCTTCATGCCAGCCTGTTTATTGATCACATTCTGTAATTATTTCATTTTTCTGTCTGTCTCCTCACTCAAAATGTAGAGTTGGCTGGGCACAGGGGCTCATGCCTGTAATCCCAGCACTTTGGGAGGCCAAGGTAGGAGGGAGGATCACTTGACTCCAGGGTTTTGAGGCCAGCGTGGACTATAAAGTGAAACCCCATCTCTACAAAAAAATTAAAAAATTAGCCTGGCCGGGCATAGTGGCTCATACCTGTGATCCTAGCACTTTGGGATGCCAAGGCAGGCAGATCACTTGGTCAGGAGTTCAAGACCAGTCTGATCAACACAGTGAAACCCTGTCTCTACTAAAAATACAAAAATTAGCCGGGCGTGGTGGCATGCATCTGTAATCCCAACTACTCAGGAGGCTGAGGCAAGAGAATCATGGGAGGTGGAGGTTGCAGTGAGCCACGATGGCGCCACTGCACTCCAGCCTGGGTGACAGAGCAAGACTTCATCTCAAAAAATAATAATAAAGAAATAAACAATAAAAAACAAATTAGTCTGAAGTGACAGCATGCACCTGCAGTCCCAGCTACTCAGGAGGCTGAAGTGGGAGGATCGCTTGAGCCCAGCAGGTCAAGGTTGGAGTGAGCCATGATTGTGCCACTGCACTCCAGCCTGGGTGAGAGGGTGAGACCCTGCTTAAAAAATAAATATATATATATTTAAAAAAGTAGAGTCTATGAGGATGGGAACAGCTGGACATACTATGTTTGCTTATCCTCATTCACTCTCCAGCCCTCTCCCCTCCTGCCTACAGCTCAGGGGGCTGACCAATGGGGACTGTGCCTTGGGGTTCTCTGCAGACTCCTGGGTTGCCCACGCACAGTTCCCATCCATGGACTATCCCCAAGCTCCCAACCCCAAGGTTTTCAGTTTGTGTCCCCTAAGGGAAGGGACAAGGAAGAGATGAGAGAGCAGAGGACAATGATGCCAGGGTAGCTCCCTCCCTGCCGTGGCCCCTGCCCACTCCCTCTGCTGCAGCCCTTGCCAGGCTTCAGGAACCACTTTCTCCCCTTGCCTATCTGGGCAGTAACGGCTGCCATGTGTCACCACCCCTGAAATGCTTCACCATGCCTTCAACCAGGGTTTCTCTCCACCCCGCATACATGGCTGCAAACGTCCCTTCATGAAACTCTCAATGACCCTTTTTGAACATGAAAGGACCCTAGGGATGGTTCTGACCAATACTGGGGCCATGTCTGACTCATTCACCAGCATTTCCCAACAACGTGCTGGGGCATGTCTGGCGTGTCTTAGGTACTCAATGCATGTGTTTTGAATACATATAAATGAATGATAAAGATATTGTGTTTTTATTTACATTTTTATTAAGATGGAATTTATGGGTCAGTCATGGTGGCTCAAGCCTGCAATCCCAGCACTTTGGGAGGCTGAGGCAGGTGGATTACTTGAGGTCAGGAGTTCAAGACCAATCTGGTCAATATGATGAAATCCCGTCTCTACTAAAAACACAAAAATTGGCCAGGCTCGGTGCCTCATGCCTGTAATCCCAGCACTTTGGGAGGCCGAGGCGGGTGGATCACGAGGTCAAGAGATCGAGACCATCCTGGCCAACATGGTGAAACCCCGTCTCTACTAAAAATACAAAAAAATTAGCTGGGCATGGTGGCGCACACTTGTAATCCCAGCTACTCGGGAGGCTGAGGCAGGAGAATTGCTTGAACCCAGGAGGCAGAGGTTGCAGTGAGCCAAGGTTGTACCACTGCACTCCAGCCTGGCGCCTGGTGACAGAGTGAGACTCTGTCTCAAAAAAGAAAAAGTTGTCTGGGCATGGTGGTGTGCTTCTGTAATCCTAACCACTTAGGAGGCTGAGGTGGAAGGATGGTTTGAGCCCAGGAGGCAGAGGTTGCAATGAGCTGAGATCCTGCCACTGCACTCCAGCCTGGGTGACAGAGTGGGACTCCATCTCAAAAAAAAAAAAGAATTTATGAACCATACAATTCACCCTTTTAAAGTATACAATCCAGTGTTTTTCAGTGTATTCACAAACATGAAATAAGACCATCACCACTGTCTAATTTCATTCCCTCTCAAAGGAGCTCTGTACCCATTGGCAGTCACTCCCCATTTCTCCCCTCCCCCTGCACCCAGAAACAACTTATCTACCTTCTTTTTTTTGACAGAGTCTCACTCTTGTTGCCCAGCCTGGAATGCAATGGCGCGATCTTGGCTCACTGTAACCTCCGCCTCCCGAGTTGAAGTGATTCTCCTGCCTCAGCCTGCCTAATAGCTAGGATTACAGGCATGCGCCACCAAACCCAGCTAATTAGTAGAGACAGGGTTTCTCCATGTTGGTCAGGCTGATCTCGAACTCCTGACCTCAAGTGATCCACCCACCTTGGCCTCCCAAAGTGCTGGGATTACAGGCGTGAGCCCTCGTGCCAGCCTCTACTTTCTGTCTCTATGAACTTGCCTATTTTGGACTTTTCATTCAAATGGAAGGTACAGTATATGATCATTTGTGTCTAGCTTCTTTCACTTAAGCACAATATTCTTAAAGTTCACCCTCGGTATGGCATGCATCAATATTTGATTCCCTTTTTCTTTTTTTTTTTTTTTTGAGACAGAGTTTTGCTCCTGTTACCCAGGCTGAAGTGCAATGGCGCGATCTCAGCTCACTGCAACCTCCGCCTCCTGTGTTCAAGCAATTCTCCTGCCTCAGCCTCCCAAATAGCTGGGATTATAGGTGCCCACCACCACACCCGGCTAATTTTTTGTATTTTTAGTAGAGACAGGTTTTCACCATGTTGGTCAGGCTGGTCTTTAACTCCTGACCTCAGGTGATCCACCTGCCTCGGCCTCCCAAAATGCTGGGATTACAAGTGTGAGCCACCACACCCAGCCTATTTGACTCCTTTTTATGGCTGAGTAGCACTCCAGTGTATAGAAACAACACATTTTGTTTACCCCTTCATGAGGTGATTTGGGTCATTTCTGCCCCTTTTGGGTCATTATGAGTAAGCTGCTAAGAACATCGGCGTACTTGTTTTTGTGTGAACATGTTTTCAATACTCTTGGGTACATATCTAGGAGTGGAATTGCTGGGTCATGCGATAAGTCTACGTTTAACTTTTTGAGTAAGGATACTGTGTTTTCAATCTCTGTGTTTTTCACGGGGTTACCCAGTACCTTCTTTATCCTGTGGTTCCATGGTTCTGCATGGAAAAGAACCCAAATAGACAAGGATGTGAATCAAAGGAAGTTTAAACACTGCAGGTCCACTCCGAGGTATACATCCAGGAGACATTCTTGCACACATAAGCCAGGCTATAGAAGCAAAAATGCTCATAGTAGTATTGTTGGCAAAAAACAAAACAAAACAAAAAAGCAGACAATGACCTAATGTCCATTAACAGTAGAATGGCTGGGTGTGGTGGCTCACACCTGTAATCCCAGCACTTCAGGAGGCCAAGGCAGACGGATCACCTGAGGTCTTGAGTTTGAGACCAGCCTGACCAATACGGAAAAAAACCCGTCTCTACTAAAACTACAAAAATTAGCTGGGTATGATGGCACATGCCTGTAGTCCCAGCTACTCAGGAGGGTGAGGAGGAGAATCACTGGAACCCAGGAGGGCAGAGGTTGCAGTGAGCTGAGGTCGCAGCATTGCACTCCAGCCTGGCAACAAGAGCGAGACTCTGTCTAAAATATATATATATGTAACCAAAAAAAACAGGATAATGGTTATCTCTGGCAGGGAGAGAGGGAGGCAGTTCAGAGAGAGGCACAAGAAGGTCTTCCAGGCTACAGCCAATGTTCTAGTTCTTATCCTAGGTGATGGATACATAGGAGCTTATTCAGAATTACTCATAACTGTATATAGGTACTACTTATGCCCTATTCTGAAAGGTGTTTTTTTTTTTTTTTTTTTTTTTTTTTGAGACAGTCTCGCTCTGTTGCCCAGGCTGGAGTGCAGTGGCACAATCTCAGCTCAAGTGATCCTCCTGCCTCAGCTTCCTGAGTAGCTGGGACTACAGGCACACACCACCATGCCCAGCTAATTTTTATTTTTATTTTTGTAGAGTTGGGGTCTGGGTATGTTGCCCAGGCTGGTCTCGAACTCCTGGCCTCAAGTGATCCTCTTACCTCAGCCTCCCAACATATTGTTCTTACAAATATGAGCCACCACTCCCAGGAAGACCTCTAGTTCATGGAGGAAGAGATGTAATATATTTTGTTGTTTTTGGAAGAAGGCCATATGGGCTTTGGGGTCCAAATTATCTGGAGAAAGACCTGGCTCTACTAGAGGAAGTCCAACTAAGTAAAATTAGTGGAGGCTGAGCCAAGAGGATCACAGAAGACTGAGGCTGCAGTGAGTCATGATCACGACACTGCACTCCAGCCTGGGTGACAGAGTGAGACCCAGTCTCTATAAATAAATAAATAAAAACTAGGGGTCTCAATAACCTAGACAGCATAAGGTTTACAGTTGCTTTCTTCTAAGTCCAGTGATTTCTTTGGAGTTTTCCTCCCATAACTAAAATCTCTTTCTTTCAAAACGTTGCTGGACAAAGTTCTCCAAGGACCGATGCCAGTCCAGTAGCTTTTATTCTGGTTTTTCACATTAATTGTGACTGGGTTCTAAAAATGATTAAGCTGTTCATTTGCAAGGCTTCCAGGCCCTTCCATCCAAACCAAAAGGGAAAACACTTCAGTTGAAATAAGCGTGGGTTGGCCACACACTAGTGACAGGAAAGCTTTACAATGAGCTTGTGGGAGTTTATAAAAGAAAGCAGAACCCACTGATTCATTCAGCTGCCTGGTAAAATGACCACAATATGCCATCCATATCCTTGCAGGCAAGATATAAACAGTTTGTTTGGAGATCTGGTTACAACATAATATTTGAAAAATAAACTTTTTAAATTGACGTAGAACTTACCGAAAAACACACAAATCATAAGTGCACAGCTCAGTGAATTTACCCTAAAGTAAACATACTCCTATAACCACCACCCAGATGAAGAATTTACCGGCATTCCAGAAGCCCCTCTCAGGCCCCCTCCCAGTCACTGTCCCCACCCTCTCCCTAAAGGCAACCATTATAATTTTAATCTTCTGACCTCCATATTTTTATATATCTGATGGCCCAGATAATTATCTCTGGAGGCCAGAGTTAATCAGAAGCTGGGAGGATTGTTTGCCTGTGAGTCATTTCTCTTAGGAATAGTTTATCAGTGAGGATGCTTCCAGCTGCAAGTAATAGAAACCTCAACTCAGATGGCTTAAACAAGAAGAAAATTTATGATCTCCACATAAATGGAAGACCTGCTTCACAGCATGCTGTAGGGTTAATTGAGTTAGCAGATTGAGTCAACAGACACCCATGTTCTTTCCACCTCCCGCCTTGGCTATCCTCAGTATTTGCTTCATGCTCAGGCTGGTGATAGAACAGCCACCGATGCTCTTTCTTGTGGCTCTCTCTTTGGAGAGAAAACTTCTCCCAGAGGTCGCTCAGCAGACAGCCCCTCACATTCCATTGGTGAGAACAGGGTCACATGTACAACCAGTCAGACCGGGGGCAGGGATTATCCCAATGTCTTAGACTTATCATGGGGATGGGATGGACATGGAGAAGTCCACTCCAAAGCTCCCCAGAGAAAGCCATGTAATTAAATAGAAAGTGTCTGCTTTCATTTACAAGCATGCTTTACATTACTAAATGGTAACAAGAGTTATAAACAGTGGAGATATGTGGCTGAACATACTGTTGGAGATTCAAGGTTAGAGGCAAGAAAGTAACTCTGTGATGAAAGAATAAATTAACTGCAGAAAAATAAACAGAGCAGCTTTTGCTCTTTCTCCTCTGAACATCAATGATCCTTCCTGTCTGAATTGCCTCTTTCGGTACTGAATCATAAACTTGTTTTTTTTTTTTTATGAGATGGAGTCTCACTCTGTAGCCCAGCTGGAGTGCAGTGGCGCGATCTGGGCTCACTGCAACCTCTGCCTCCCAGGTTCAAGCGATTCTCCTACCTCAGCCTCCCAAGTAGCTGGGATTACAGGCACCTGCCACCATGCACAGCGAATTTTTGTATTTTTAGTACAAGTGGGGTTTCACTGTGTTGGCCAGCCTGGTCTCAAACATATATGAGTCATATATGTATCAAATGAGTCATATGTCAATATTTAATAATTTAATAATACATGAATTAATATTTGACTTATTAAATACATCAATATTTAGTAAGTATATGCCAATATTTAATAAGTCAAATATTCATGCATGTATTACTATTTATATTCTCAAGGTAGCTGAGACTGTAACACACTTCCATCACTTTTTTTTTTTGAGATGGAGTCTTGCTCTATTGCTCAGGCTCGAGTACAGTGGTGTGATTTCAGCTCACTGAAACTTTTGCCTCCCGGGTTCAAGCAATTCTCCTGCCTCAGCCTCCCAAGTAGCTGGGATCACAGGCATACACCACCATGCCTAGCTAATTTTTGTAGTTTCAGTAGAGATGAGGTTTCACCATATTGGCCAGGCTGGTCTCGAACTCCTGACCTCATGTGATCCACCTGCCTCTGCCTCCATAAGTGCTGGGATTACAGGCGTGAGCCACCATGCCCGGACCCCATCTCTTTTATCAATGTGCTAGTCACATATTATTTGAACACTAGATGAATTCCTGTTGGAATAATCTGTCACCGAAGAAGATCTGGATAGGTAAGCTACACTCAGTAGTCAAAAGCAATCAAAACATTGATAGGTAAAATAGTGATATTTTTGTGTTAAATGGTAACATGTATATATCTATAGATGGTAGGACAATTAGGTTTCAAAGATAAGGCATCACACTATGTGTGTGTGTGTGTGTGTGTGTGTGTGTGTGTGTGTGTGTGTATGTGTCTGTGTGTGTACATATATATATGTTGTATTTTTTGAGATGGAGTCTCACTCTGTTGCCCAGGCTGGAGTGTAGTGCTGCATTTTTGGCTCACTGCAACCTCTGCCTCCCAGGTTTAAGCAAGTCTCCTGCCTCAGCCTCCAGAGTAGCTGGGATTACAGGCGCCCACCACCACACCTGGCCGATTTTTGTATTTTCAGTAGAGATGGGGTTTCCCCATGTTGGCCAGGTTGATCTTGAACTCCTGACCTCAGGGGATCTGCCCCAGTTGGCTTCCAAAGTGCTCAGATTACAGGTGTGAGCCACTGTGCCCTGCCAAGAGGTCTTTAAATAATCATTCACAGAAGATGAATACACAAGCTGATATTATACTTACTATCAGCAAGAAAGGATGAATACCAGGGCAATTCCAATTGAAGAGTAAAAAGTTCAGCATATCCTTCAGAAAAATATTGACCATGAAACTAACATTCCTGAGGAAGGTATTTTTTTTTTTTACAATTGTTTTTAGGATTTTAATTGCACTATATTTATAAGGCATTGTATCAGCACAAATATTATAAACATTGTATCTAATAGACACAGTTCTAATATGAGAAGTTACAGCAATAATACTTGATTTTGATGGGCCTATCCCTACCCAAGTTTTAGAAAATGTATTCTCTTCTACAAAGTAAAAATATAATATTGCACAATCATCAAATATTTTGGTTGTTCTTATGATATGCAACAGCCATTCAGTATTCCCAGGATGTTTAAATTTTCATTCTTCTTAGAATTCCAATTCCTTTTCAAGAATAACATAGGAGTCGTATACATTTTGCTGTTCATTCTTATGTCAACCAGAAGTGTATCTTTTATTTGTAACTCAATACTACTTCACTTTGCTTTTCAGCATAGGTCAGGCCTTCTTGAAAGAAGTTGAATATTTCATGAGGTCAAGACCCAATATAGCCAAGCATCCTCTAATGAGGACCCTCAGTGTTACAAAGAAGCCTCTGTTAATTTGTTCTATGAAGGTCAGATGAAGGTTGTAGAGATTTTAAAAGGAACACTCGTTTCTACCTTACCAGCAGAGTGGACATTTTTCACTTCTGTTTTGCTAAAATTACCCCCAGCCAAGCAATCCAATGGATCCTGAGCATCTTCTATGTGTGGGGCATTGCACTGTGAAATGGTTTGGCTCTGCGTCCCCATCCAAATCCCATCGTGAATTGTACTCCTATAATTCCCAGGTATTGAGGGAGGGACCCAGTGGGAGATAACTGAATCATGGGGGTGGTCGCCCCATACTGTTCTCGTGGTAGTGAATAAATTTCAGGAGATCTGATGGTTTTATCAGGGGTTTTCACTTTTGGGTCTTCCTCATTCTCTCTTTGCCTGCTGCTATCCATGTAAGACCTGACTTGCTCCTCCTTGCCTCCCACTGTGATTGTGAGGCTTCCCCAGCTGCATGGAACTGTAAGTCCAACTAAACCTCTTTCTTTTGTAAATTGCCCAGTCTCGTGTATATCTTTATCAGCACTGTGAACTCGGACTAATACACGCCGGGATAGTGAAGGATCACAAAGTAAGAATACTGCCCAATCTCTGCCCTCAAAGAGACTACCAGTCTAGTTGGGAAGACTAACACAAAAACTATTCAGGTGCGAAAGAATGACATGGCACATGTGTGACAGGGACTCAGGGAAGGGAGAATTCAGCTGGAGTAGATGAGAAGGATGTGAGGTTTCATGGAGAACGTGGGACTTAGGCTGGTCTTTGAAGCCTGGATATGACTCAGTTAGGTCGACATGGTAAATATGCTACCTGTCTACTGCCACTCTCTTCATGCCAACGTGGCTCCACTTTCTGCCGAGCTCAGATCCAACCCAGTGCTCTAGGCAACGCAGGCCCATCCACTGCAACCAGAACTCATGACAAAACTCATTTGCCAATAGAAATGGGTGGGAGTGGATGTTGGATATTGGCTCACGGAAAACAATGCTCAAAAGTACAAGTGGTAGGAAAAGAACATGGTGGGAGAAAAGACAGTGGATGCGGCCGGGCAAAAGTAGGTTCTCTAGGTAATAAAATCTGATAGGTAGTATTGGGTCAATTCATAATGTTTAATAAAGAATAGCTTAGAGGCCAGGCACAGTGGCTCACACCTGTAATCCCAGCACTTTGGGAGGCCAAGGCGGGTGGATCACCTGACATCAGGGGTTCGAGACCAGCCTGGCCAACATGGTGAAACCCTGTCTCTATCAAAAATACAAAAAATTAGCTGAGTGTGTTGGCAGGCGCCTGTGGTCCCAGTTACTTGGGAGGCTGAGGCAGCAAAATCACCTGAAACCAGGGGGCAGAGGTTGCAGTGCACCAAGAACGTGCCACTGCACTCCAGCCTGAGCAATAAAGCAAGACTGTCTCAAAAAAGGAAAAGCAAAGCTTGGAAGGAATACGAATAGCAAATACAGAAAACAATATGGGTGCATCCACTTTTTTAAAAAAATCTCATTTAGAAAAAACTCAAACCTCTGAATAGACTTAAGAGTGATAATTCATAATTCTTATGAGCAAATTATTTCTTAAGTGATGGGATTACATTATTCATTTTAAAATATGTAAAGAATTATGTGACCAAAATGATTTCTACTTTCCAGGTACCTAAGAAGAGGTATACAATATTAGATTTGGGATGCAAAATATCCAGTTCCACAGTGAAATAGGCATTCTTAGATCTTGCTTGGTGGGACAGTAAATTGTGCCACTCTTAGAAAGTAGTTAGTGGAACAGAGACTTAACAATATACATATCCTTAGACTGGATAACTTCAGAGCAAGAAATTGATCCTAACGAAAAGCAAAGAAGCGTAGAAAAGGCTTTCAAAGATTTCTTTACAATGCTGTTTATAATTTCTAGAAGTCTTATTCTCTGAATGTTCCTTTTCTTTTTCTTTTTTTTTCTTTTTTTTTTTTTTTATGAGGAGTTTTGGCTCTTGTTACCCAGGCTGGAGTGCAATGGCGCGATCTCGGCTCACCGCAACCTCCGCCTCCTGGGTTCAGGCAATTCTCCTGCCTCAGCCCCCTGAGTCGCTGGGATTACAGTCACACGCCACCATGCTCAGCTGAATTTTTGTATTTTTAGTAGAGACGGGGTTTCACCATGTTGACCAGGATGGTCTTGATCTCTTGACCTCGTGATCCACCCACCTCGGCCTCCCAAAGTGCTGGGATTACAGGCTTGAGCCACCACGCCCGGCCTTCTTTTTTTTTTTTTTTGAGACGGAGTCTCGCTCTATCACACTGCACTGTTGGAGTGCAATGGCGAAATCTCAGCTCACTGCAACCTCTACCTCCCAGGTTCAAGAGATTCTCCTGCCTCAGCCTCCCAAGTAGCTGGGACTACAGGTACCCACCACCATGCCTGGCTAATTTTTGTATTTTCAGGAGAGATGGGGGTTTCACCATGTTTGCCAGGCTGGTCTCAAACTCCTAACTTCAGGTGATCTGCCTGCCTCGGCCTCCCAAAGTGCTGGGATAATAGGCATGAGCCACCATGCCCAGCCTGAATGTTCCTTTTCTAAAATACCATCCTATTGTATGCATGGAGACAATGTCATCTCTCATCTCTTTGGATTTCGTTGTAGTCCGACCATGGGAAGCCCCTAAATGTCAGTATCTATGGATCTTTTTTTTTTGAACTAGTCAGTTTCTCTAGAGGTGAATCTGCTTATCTCCTGCCTAGGGCAGTATAGCCCTGGCTGTTGGTTTTCTAGGAGCCAAGGGGTGGGAGGTCTTGAACTCCAGACCTTGTGATCCACTTGCCTCCACTTCCCAAAGTGCTGGGATTACAGGCGCGAGCCACCGCACCCGATGTAAATGTATACCTTTTATTCTGACTCCCATCATTCTGTGGCTTTTGGAAAGGAGTAGAGATAAACAAGTTTGTTCAAACTGCTGTATTCAATCAGAAATCCCTTTCAGGTTTTCTTAGAGTGATCAAAAATAGCATAAATATTAGCCAGGTTTGGTGGCTCACACCTGGAATCCCAGAACTTTGGGAGGCCGAGGAGGGCAGATCAATTGAGATTAGGAGTTCGAGACCAGCCTGTTCAACATGGGGAAACCCATTTCTACTAAAAATATAAAAATTAGCTAGGTGTGATGGCACATGCCTGTAATCCCAGTTTCTCAGGAGACTGAGGCAGAAGAATTGCTTGAATCTGGGAGGCAGAGGTTGCAGTGACCCGAGATCATGCCACTGCACTACAGCTTGGGCGACAGAGTGAAATTCTGAATCAAAAAAAAAAAAGGCCTGGTGCGGTGGCTCACGCCTGTAATCTCAACACTTTGGGAGGCCAAAGGTGGGCAGATCACCCTCGGTCAGGAGTTCAAGACCAACCTGGTCAACATGGTGAAACCCCGTCACTACTAAAAATGCAAAAATTAGCTGGGCATGATGGTGCATGCCTGTGATCCCAGCTACTCCACAGGCTGAGGCAGGAGGATTGCTTGAACCTGGGAAGCGGAAGTTCAGTGAGCTGAAATCATGCCACTGCACTCTAGCCTGGGCAACAGAGCAAGACTCCTGTCTCAAAAAAAAAAAAGAAAGAAAGAGATGGAAATGTTACATTCTCAGCTACTGTGAGAATATAAATATTAACACATATATCCACACATATGCTCATATTCATAATATTCTTTAGAAAAAAATGAGATTTTTAAATTTAAATTTTAATTTACTAAGAGGATCTCATTCTTACCCAAGCTAGAGTACAGTGGTGCATTCATAGCTCACTGTAGCTTCAAACTCCTGGGCTCAAGTGCTCCTGTCTCAAAAAAAAAAAAAAAAGTGTCAATCCACTATAAAATTCTGTGAAACCTGAGCGTTGTGTGCTATGGTAGTATGTGCCTATAGTCCCAGCTACTCAGGAGTCTGAGAAGGGAGGATCACTTCAAGGTCAGAAGTTCGAGGCTACAGTGTGCAGTGATTGATTGTATCTGTGAATAGCCACTACACTTTTGCCTGGGCAACCTAGTGAGGCCCTGTCTCTAAAAACAAATAAGTAGGCCAGGTGCGGTGGCTCACACCTGTAATCCCTGCACTTTGGGAGGATGAGGCAAGTGGATCACGAGGTCAGGAGATCGAGACCAGTCTGACCAACATGGTGAAACCCCATCTCTACTAAAAATACAAAAATTAGCTGGGCATGGTGGCATGTGCCTGTAATCTCAGCTGCTTGGGAGGCTGAGGCAGGAGAATCGTTTGAACACAGGAGGCAGTGGTTGCAGTGAGCCAAGATCATGCCATTGCACTCCAGCCTGGGCAACAAAGCAGGACTCCATCTCAATAATAATAATAATAATAATAATAAGTAAATAGAAAGAAAAAAATCTATCCAGAAAGAGTCTAAATAATTTCTGTAGACACTCTGCTCTCAGGGAGGTGGAGCATAACTCTCCATTCCTTAAGTGTGGGCTGTGCAGTGACTTCCTTCCACAATGTGGGACAATATGCAAAGTCCCTCCTAAAGGGTGACTAGACAGTGGAGGAAACTGATAAACACTACCTCGGCCAGGTAATCAAGGTCAACATTAGTCGTCACAGATCACATTGATACTATGTCCTCTGGAGATGATGTAAAGAAGATGGCAATTTATAACCTCTGTCTAATCAAGAGAAAAACATCTGACAAATTTTAACAGAGCGTATCCTACAACGTACATGACTAGTGCTCCTTAAAACTGTAAGGTCAGCCGGGCGCAGTGGCTCAAGCCTGTAATCCCAGCACTTTGGGAGGCCGAGGCGGGTGGATCACGAGGTCAAGAGATCGAGGCCATCCTGGTCAACATGGTGAAACCCCGTCTCTACCAAAAATACAAAAAATTAGCTGGGCATGGTGGCGCGTGCCTGTAATCCCAGCTACTCGGGAGGCTGAGGCAGGAGAATTGCCTGAACCCGGGAGGCGGAGGTTGCGGTGAGCCGAGATCGCGCCATTGCACTCCAGCCTGGGTAACATGAGTGAAACTCTATCTCAAAAAAAAAACAAAAAACAAAAAACTGTAAGGTCATCAAAAACAAGGAGAGTCTGAGAAGCTGTAGCAGCAGAGAGGAACCTAAGGAGACATGATGGCTAAATGTAATGTGGGATCCTGGATGAGATCCTGCAACAGAAAAAAGACATCAGGCAAAAACTAAGGGACTAGCATCAAGTAAGAACTTTTTTTTTTTTTTTTTTTTGAGTTGGAGTCTTGCTCTGTCACCGAGGCTGGAGTGCAGTGGCACGATCTTGGCTCACCACAACCTCTGCCTCCTGGGTTCAAGCAATTCTCCTGCCTCAGCCTCCTAAGTAGCTGGGATTACAGGTGTGTGCCTCCACACCCAGCTAATTTTTGTATTTTTAGTAGAGATGGAGTTTCACCATGTAGGTCAGGCTGATCTTGGAACGCCTGACCTCGTCATCCACCCACCTCGGCCTCCCTTTGGGAGGGATTACAGGAGTGAGCCAGCATGCCCAGCCCATAAAGAACTTAATAATTTATCAATATTAGTTCATTAATTATACCAAATGTCGCATATAAACATGTGATGTTAATAATAGGGGGAACTGCTGTGGGAACTCTACTATTTTTTTTTTTTTTTTGAGATGAAGTCCCACTCTGTCACCCAGGCTGGAGTGCAGTGGTGCAATCTCAGCTCACTGCAACCTCCACCCCGGGTTCGAGCAATTCTCTTGCCTCAGCCTCCTGAGTAGCTGGGATTACAGGTTCGCGTCATCACACCTGGCTAATTTTTTTGTATTTTTAGTAGAGATGGGGTTTCGCCGTGTTGGTCAGGCTGGTCTCGAACTCCTGATTTCTCAGATGATCCGCCTGCCTTGGGCTCCCAAAGTGCTGGGATTACAGGCATGAGCCACCATGCCTGGCCTATACTATCTTCTTTATAGCATTGCTATAATGTCCATGCAGGCACAGCACGATAAACCATACTGAATCCACTTTGCCCTCCCTCTGGCCCAGCCTAATGCAGGGCACCCTGAGAAATGCAGAAGTGTCTTCCTTCAGAGGGCTTTTAGTTAGTTAATGAAGACATTCAAATATACATGAAGCATGCGATTATAGCATCTCCCCTGGGTAACTGCTTTCCTTATGATCCCCTTCCCACTCAAGGCTGGGGGATGGGTCCCCATCCCCTTGATGGGACCAGAAGTGGACACTTACATTACCTGGCCAACCACATTTTCACTTCTAATTATTAATTTTCTTTAGAAGTTTAGACTGAAAACTAATGTAACCACTTTGGGTCCTATGGGTTTTGGGTTCCTGCTCCTAGTTCCTCAGAAGGGCCAGCTGGGCTTTCTGCCTTGTGCTCCATCAGATACTCATTCACTACTGATTCACACCAAGTCATTTCTCTTTTACCTATGTGAGCTTAAGCAGGTTTCTGTGTCTTACTCTATGACAGTAATCTGTAGGTGTTTTAAAGTGAGAAATGTTTCTTCTTTCCAGAGATACTGAGACTTGACATGGAATAAAAAATGAGTTTCTTGCTGGGCACAGTTGCTCACACCTGTTATCCCAGCACTTTGAGAGGCCAAGCCCAAGGCCAGAGACCACTTACGCCTGGGAGTTTCAGACCAGCCTGAGCAGCATAGCAAGACCCTGTCTCTACAAACATTTTTTTTTTTTTTTTAATTGGCTGGGCATGGTGGCATGCACCTGTAGTCACAACTACTCGGGAGGCTAAGCTAAGAGGATTGCTTGACTCTGGGAGGTAGAAGCTGCAGTGAGCCATGATCACACCACTGTACTCCAGCGTGGGTGACATTGTGAGACCCTTATCTCAAAAAATTAGCAACAAAAAAAATGAGTTTTTGTTTTATGAGAACTTAAGTATACTTTGAAAAGAACTTTTTTTTTTTTTGAGATGGAGTTTCACTTTTGTCCCCCAGGCTGGAGTGCAATGGCACGATCTCAGCTCACTGCAACCTCCACCTTCCAAGTTCAAGAGATTCTCCTGCCTCAGCCTCCTGAGTGGCTGGGACTACAGGTGTGTACCACTATGCCCAGCTAATTTTTGTATTTTTAGTAGAGATGGGGTTTTACCAGGTTGGCCAGGCTGGTCTTGAACTCCTGACCTCAGGTGATCCACCCGCCTCAGCCTCCCAAAGTACCGGGATTACAGGCATGAGCCACCATGCCCGGCCAGAAAGGAACTCTCACAAGTACATGTAGCACACACCTGTAGTCCCAGCTACTTGGGAGGCTGAGGAGACTTGAGCAGAGGAGTTTGAGGCTATAGTGAGCTATGATCACGCCACTGCTCTCTAGCCTGGGCAACAGAGTGAGACCCTCTTTAACAAAAACTATTCATTTCCATACATAGTTCCAGGTTAAATTTTATCCAGGATCCTAGGCTGATGAAATTATGCATGGACTTCTCATCTATGCTGCTTAAGGATTTCATCAATCATCCTCAATTCTCAATCCTTTATAGGCTGCCTCTTAGAAAAAGTTGTTTCTAGCAATATAGTTCAGATCTAAACTTTCATTAACGGGCTTCAAGAAATTTTTGCATGGGATTCAAGGGCCATTTCAAACTAGTACTTACTGAGGCAGATTTAAAGCCTTACCTGGCTCTCAGGCCAGAGGCGGTGGCTCACACCTGTAATCCCTGCACTTTGGGAGCCCAAGGAGGGTGGATCACTTGTGACCAGTTCAAGACCAGCCTGGCCAACATAGTGAAACCCCTTCTCTACAAAAATCACTGGTTGTGATGGCGCATGCCTGTAGTTCCAGCTACTTGGGATGGTGAGTGAGATGACTGCTGGAGCCCAGGAGGTGGAGGTTGCAGTAAGCCGAGAATGCACCACTGTGCTCCAGCCTGGAGGACAGAGTGCGACTCTGTCTCAAAACAAAACAAACAAAACCCCTGGCTCTCCTCTTAGCTCTGTGGTCAAGTCAGGCGGCACTCTGAGTCACCATAAAAATGTCCTTACAAGGTAGTCACTGTCTACATTGTAAGGACACTGTAAGCATCAGAAAGGTTTGTAAACCACATTGGATGGCATATACTAGGTATCTGAGAAACAAAAGCATTACAAGTGCATCCTCATGTTTCACCTGAAAAGCCACATTAGTCTCTCTCACTGCTTCATCAAATAATTTTGTTTTTAAAATGCTGGTATTTATGTGATTAAGCTGAGTGAGCTTCGAAAATAAATAATCTAGTTTGCTAATTAGCGTTAGATTTATGCTATCAATTACCAGCAGTTTAACAGATTGTGTGGGTATTTCTTCCCTTAAATTTACGTAATTGGAATCACAATCTTCTACCTTAGGTTTTCATGAATCAACAAGGATTTGTCAAGCACCTACCAACTACTCAGCCTCAGGGACAGTACTGTGATAATAAATTTTTATTAGTATCGAAGATTAAACATTAAACTCAAACGCTGGTAACAAGAATGGGGGTATCCTTTCCTGTTAGTAATCCTTAGTTCCTGTGATAGTGAAACAGCCAAGCCCTAATGAAAGATCTCACAACAGAAATCCAATATGATGTTAGTAATGTTAGAAGGCTATCAGTATGTTTTAAAGGTAATTATAAAAATGGTCTATTTCCCTTGTTTTATTAATACAGTCACTAAACTTCAATCCCAGTGTTTAATTTTCCCCAACAGTTTAGCTATTTCCAAGAAAAACAATCATTTGAAGACTGGCACTGCAGATAACAAAAAAGTATTGCCTGGTACTGGCTTCTCTTCTAGCAGGTAGTTTCAGTAAAAACAGAACCCCAAATCTGGCTACCCAGTTCCCACTTCACATCCATTAAAACACAGCTTTGCTTTTTGCATCTCACGGTTATCAAATGAGCGATTCACTTCACGAAAACCACAGTGAGAAGAATCCTGGAGAACCATGGAACTCCCTACCAGTTATGCTAAACACAGCATTAGCACAGATGCAGGAGACTGCTACGCTTTTCAAATCCTCCTCTTCCAGAGCACCTGAGGATTACAAAGCCAACACTTCTACTTAAAAAACATTTTTTTAATTAAAAAAAAAAAAAAAAAAAAAACTGTAGTCAGGGCAAGAAAAGGAAAACAGTGTCTTTATTGTGTGTAGTTCTAACAAACATTCACTGTTGTGTGCATTCCAGCAGAGACAAAGATCTTTGTTCAAAATATTCTGAAATAAAATAGGTAAACATACTCCATTATTGAATATACAAAAGGAATGTTAATGTTACTCGTTCATAGTCAAAGGTGAAGTTAAAAAAAAAAGGGAAGTTAAATAACTAAAGTCTTGGTTTGCTCAAATAGCAAATGTAGGATCCAAGCGTGGGCAAAGAGCAGCTACTGAAGCTCATGTGTAGGCTGCTGGATATAGGGTAGGTAACTTGACAAATGCCTCCCTGCTTCTTTGGAAACTTCTTCCTAGATCACCCCCACAAATTCCAAACCTGGCTCTTTCAGAGCACAACAGCCAAATGTGACTAAACTCCTCATTACTTCTGTGATATTTGGCAATGGAATGAGATAGTGAAAAAAAAATCAATTTCTTGTTGAGACAAGACATGTGTGAATCCTTTTCTCTTGGGGTAGGAGGAGGTAATGAACATTAACGTTCTGTATCTCAATCTCCTCAAATGGAATTTAACCAGATAGGTATTGCTTGAGATCTTAAAGCAGGAGATACCATAAGTAATGATACTTCAGGCCTGTAAAGCATTTTTCATTGCCCCACATTGCAACTAAATGAGTATAAACTCTACAGTGTTCTGATTTCACAACATATGCATTTATGACAACTGCTAAAAGAACTTTACGGGCTCATATGATAGGTTCCAAGGGATTTTTGTTTTTGCTTAAGCAGTCTTGAGGAGATCTAAACACAAGATAAACTTTGACCCCACCACTCTCTTATCTTTACAAATGCAGAAGTCATTTGGAAACCAAAACCGATTGCTAAATAGGCGCTAAGGAATTTTGGAGAATGGGTACCAACACCCCAGTTATTTTTGAGATGGAGTTTTAGAATTTCACTCTTGTTGCCCAGGCTGGAGTGCAGTGGCACAGTCTCCACTCACTGCAACCTCCGCCTCCCAGGTTCAAGCGATTCCCCTGTCTTAGCCTCCCAAGTAGCTGGGATTACAGGCACCCGCCACCATGCCTGACTAATTTTTGTATTTTTAGTAGAGATTGGGCTTTACCATGCTGGCCAGGCTGGTCTGGAACTCCTGATCTCAGGCAATCCGCCCACCTTGGCCTCCCAAAGTGCTGGGATTACAAGCGTGAGCCACCTCACCTGGCCACACCCTCTATTTTGGTGGCATGACACTTCCCTCACCTCCTCCGTGTCCAGCAGCCATGATGTGTATAGTATAGTTTGCTGCAGCAGCAGCTAGTCTTCCTCAGGAATAAACAACCAAACCCCCAGAGACCAGATTCAGGTTGCACCGTCAGCCAATGGGGACTGGCTCCACTTGCTTTCCAGAGGATTTTTCACCACTACTCATGCCAAGACTGTTTCGAGAATTCAAATCTACTTCCTAAAATGAAGTCCTTTTGGATGGATTTGGCTAGTGTGCTATATTACTTGTTTAGAAAAACCTCTGCAAACTCTCACACAAGATTTACCTTTCACCTGGCTGTTTTTGTAGGCAACAGAATAATAGTAAATGGACCCAAAAGTGGTTTTCCTAATACAAAGTGACATCATATCAGCAGTAGTTGAGAAGCCCTGGGTACTGGAGGGATTTCATGGATGGGAAAGACAAAAGTCTAATTATCTTTTCCCTCTGGCTCTCAGTAAAAAAACAAGTCCAGATGTAAACAGGAAAAGAAAACCAACGTGAAGTAGAAAAACATATCTTTTGCATTGGCATTTACCTTAAAAATAACAAAAACACCAATTTTACTTAAGATGATAGTTCTTTAACATTTCTTATAAGCCAGATGTTTTTCATTCAATGTTTGGACATCGCCAACACACTTTTACAACTGATTCAAGTTATCCTCAGGCTTGGTTTTAGCTTGAATGTTCCCTTTCAAGCTCCTTAATACTCCTTTGTTCTTTACTTTTACCCAATGTACTCCAAAAGTCACACAATTTATTTATGACAATCATATCCCAATCCGTCCTTGCCTTTGTATAGAGAAGCATCAAGTCATACCACTTTTGTTAAACGATAACCAAAGGTTTTTTCTAATATTGTTTTAAAAGTAGCATCTTATAATACATACAAACATTTTTCTAAAGATAAAAGTTTTACTAAACCTATATCCCTGATAATAAAGGTCAGCCAGAAATCTCCTAAAATTACTCCAAAACATATCCAAGTGTGCAAGTACAAGGTTAATATTATTTTGATGAATTCTGTATTCATTCAACTGCTAAATCATAGGATACAAGACCTGGGTTGAACTTTTTCTTAAACAGTTTGCATGGGCAGACACTGGTTTGCTGGGCAGCTTCCTGTCTCGTCAAGTCCTTGGCAAGCTTGGAGGGAGGGAGGAGATGCTGAGCAGCCTCTATGGTCCTTCTCGAACCAAGCTGCTCCCTGCTGGATATGACAATGGCTCAGAAGCAGATTGGCAATTCTCAAAGGACAGGGAGAAAAATCACCACAGTCGCTGGCAGAAAAGAGCCAGTGTACTATTTCCTCAGGTACTTCCATGGGGGAAAAATAAAGTCTAATATGCCAGAGAAATCATCACTGAGCCAATAAGACACAGTAACATAATTCTAGTAACCTAATTCTCAATGAACACACATCCGAGAAAAAAAACTGCCAGTATTTTATTCTCATGGAAAAACTGAACAAACCCACAAGTTGGAGTCATGGAGGTAAAATACAGATGAAATGGAAAACAGTCTCTTGTCAGGAGCTCTCACTTTCAAATACCATTTTATATGGAAGTTATTTTACTTGCAGGGGCAAACAGAAGGCCAAGTTGGAGACTTTCATCTTTGGAAAATGGAGAATCAAAAATTTGCTAATCAATAAACCAAAAAGCAGGGAAAATCCCTGGTAAAGCTCTATAGACATAATTATACAATTATGTTTTACCAATAAAAGATAGTTAAGGGAGAAAAAACAGATGGCTAGAAACTGGTGCCAAACCAAAGTGAAAGCTTTGGTGCTTTCTCTAAATGCCTATCCTGAAGTGGTGCTTTTCAGTATTTTTCTAAAGAAAGATTACTCTGAATTGACCAGGGTTCTATCAGCCCAATCCATCCCTCCCTTTCCAGCCCCAAGATATAAAAGGGCAATGTAGTTTTTTGTCCAGCACCACTTGGGAAGGGGCTGGGCTCAGGGGGTGGGAAGAGCTACCTGCTGCCCTAGCTTGAAAGGGAGGAGATGACCATATCATTCTTTGTAGTTTTATCACACACATAAAAGGAACAAAAATCATTTGGCAGTTTTAAGTTTCATAAGTACATACCTTTACTTCAGGAATTAAACCCCTTATGATAAACAACAGAATTAAATCAGATTTTTAAAAAAATACAGATGACGGTCTCGCTACGTTGCCTAGGCTGGTGTCAAACTCCTGGCCTCAAGCGATCTTCCCACCTTGGCCTCCCAAAGTGCTAGAATTATAGGCATGCCCGCACCTAGCCCTAAATGATTTTTTAAAAAATTTACTTAAAAGAAAAATGGAAAAAGAAAGGCTTCAATACTAGAGTGCCGCCCTGTTAAGAATGTCTAATGTGCGATCAAAGTATTGGAAAGCAGGCATTTTTACCAAAGAGCAATGTCACTGTAACATATGAACTGTAATTATGAACAGAAAGTTCTGAAATATAAGGGTACTCATGGAAACCAGTGAAGAGAAGAAAGACTGGCAAATGTTTGACACAGAACAGTGAGCAGGTACTCTAGGAGTAAGGCTCTGAGAAATGGAGGACACTGGGCCCAGATCTACAGTGGATGTCTGGCCAACCATCTTGGCTCCACGGGGGAAGAATGCAACTGGCAGGATTCAAGGAGAGGGCACTTCTGCAGCCCCCAAACAAGTCTCTAGTTTTCACTCCAATGTGGATGTGCTTTCCAGGCTTCAGCAAGGCCTCTTCAGGAGGATTTGCTTTCCGATGTGTAGTAGCGGTACAGGAAACCTAAGAGAACAGCACCTACGATGGGTAAAATCCAATATGCCCAGTAACTAGGAGTAGGGGGAAAAAGCAATAAAGTTGTTAATATTTCAAGCCAAATCTTCACTATCTTTCAGCTTTCACATGTTTTTATATGGGCAAGGAGTCTTAATTTGGGAAGTTTAACTGCTTTTATCACAAAGTAGTTAGGGAAAAAATATTTGGATTGGAATGACAATTTTAAGAAGTAATTTTATAAAAGGTTAAAAACAGAACCAACAGTATGCTATCAAATAAGATATATACATGCCTTTATACATGTTTCTACAAAGTCATATAGTAGTTATTTCTGATTATGGTTAGGGATTGTGGATAGTCTCACATATTCTTCTTTGTGCTTTTGCTTTACACATATTCTACAATTAACATTTTTAAACTGGAAAAAATGCCATTATGTGTCATTTCATATACGTATAAAAATATATATCTATCCCAATATAAATTGGAAGCAATAATATCTAATATAACTACCAGAAATATCCTATCTGCTTCATATGTATTTTAAAGATTTAATCCTTACAACAGCCTGTGAAATAGGGTTAGTATTCTCATCTCATACAAGGGAAAACAGAAGCTTTGCAGCCCAAATCACAAAGCTAGTAAGGGAATGAGGCAGTCTGATTCCAAACCCTTCCTCTTAATCTCTAGTTAAGTTTGGACACTAATAAGGATACGCATACACACAAAGCATATACAGTTCTACTAGGGTGAAGCAAACGGCAGCTTAAAAAGTACTGCAAGAGACTTTCCTTAGGAGCTTCAGAATAGTACTCATTCTCCTTAACATAATAATTATTTAATAGAACTTATTAGCACACTAGTTTTAAAGTATAATTCTTCCATGATCCAAATGACCTGGCTGCTCTTCTACTGAAGACAGATGAGTCTTTGTATTAAAAGGTTCTGAAGTCAATAAAACGAGCTGAAGTTCATAAGAAAAATCATTCTCTTTGCCTAAACATGCCTAGCACTCTGTATGCTTACATATGTCAGAAAGCTACTCTAGACTAGTTTAGAATGTCAGCCAGGTAGCTTTGTTGAAAAAACGAAGCAAGATGGCATGTATAACAGCAATATGCAGATGGGAACTCTGAAGTAATCTCCTGTTAAGAGTAATGAACTGAGATTCCTTGAAGGGCAATCGCAAAAGACTAAAGAATCCAAAAGTAGGATCCTTGAGAAAACACTGAAGAAGAGAATTTTTTTAGTACAGAAGATTGAGAATGGTTGACCACCAATCTTCACATAATCTTTCCTAATACTAAACTGCCACTGAGGAGAGAATCAGAGGAAACACATTTATACAGCATCAAAGGAGATTCAGGTTCAACAATAACTTCCTGTCATAAGACAGATTTTTCTTCTTGGAGTGTCATCTAGACTACGACATATTTGTGATTCATTTATTTTTATTGTTTTGTAGTATTCCATTGTATGAATATACCACAATTTATTAGAGTTGTTTCTGATGTGTGAATATCTCAAATAATGCTGCTGTGAACATTCTTGTACCTATTTCTGGGTGTACTTGCGCACACATTTCTATCAAGTATATCATTAGAAATGGAATTGCTGGGTCAAAAATTAATTCATCCTATCAAATTTACTAGATAATGCCAAACTGTTTTCCAAAGTGATCATATTCATTTACATTACCCTAGGAGTGCTTAAGAGTCGAGGGATAAACTTTCCAACCAATTCTTATTTGCACAATTTTCAATTTTTTGTTGAGATGGAGTCTCACTCTGTCGCCCAGGCTGAAGTGCAATGGCGCGATCTCACCTCACTGCAACCTCCGCCTCTCAGGTAAAGGCGATTCTCCTGCCTCAGCCCCTGGAGTAGCTGGGATTACAGGCACATGCCACCATACCCGGCTAATTTTTTTTGCATTTTTAGTAGAAAGGGGTTTCACCATATTGGTCAAGCTGGTCTCAGACTCCTGACCTCATAATCCACCTGCCTTGGCCTCCCAAAGAGCTGGGATTACAGGCGTGAGTCACTGCACCCGGCCAGAATTTTTACCAATCTGGTTAGGTATGAAATATACCTATGATTTTAATTCACATATCACTAATGTTGAATGAGATTAAACCTTATTTCCACATGCTTACATTTATATTTTCTTTTCTGTAAAGTACTTAAATCTTTTTCTCATATTCTACTGAGGTTTTAAAAAACTGATTTGTAGGAATTCTTTATATATTCTGCCTAATAATTCTTAATCAGTTTTATGTTTAGCATAAAGTCTAAACTTTATAGCATAAGCATAAGTTTTATGTTTAAAGTCTGTAAGTCTGTGGCTTGTATTTTCAAAATTTTTATGCAGTATTTAGCTGACCCTAAGCCCTAAATATTAAGGAAACTAAATTTACTAATTGTTTGTACTTTTTATACTGCATCCATTACATCAAATAAAAGATCTGATATTTTATGGGAGAAAAAGACACATTTTCTCTCTTTCTCTGAAATACTTTGAGATGTCCAAAGATAAAATGGCTAGGTCTATATAATCTCCACAAAGATACTGTACAAGCCTAGGATCCGACAGTCATTTTAGATAGAGGTTCTTAATGGAAGGCAGTTTATAACTTTCAGAGCTAATACTAATGAATTACTAATATTAATGCCAAGAAATATATTGTAAGTAAACCTAAGAAAATCCAAATTCCTAAATATGACTCTAATATTTTTTCTCCTGTAAAATGTAACAATTGCACCTACCTTACAGAATGGTTGTGACAAGTAAATGAGATTAAGTTTTAAGTAGAATCATGTAGCTGGGTTGAACTGCAGGGACTGAAAGCTGACCAAATAGCAGCTACCTGTCCATGCATACTGGCCTCTTAACTGAGTATGATTCCAATTTATGTCACAATAAGACTAAAAAATTACTCAAGGCGTGAACCTTTTAGATTATTCAAAATGGCTGAAACTGTAAACATTAATTTTGCTGTCAAGGAACAACTGAATTTGCAATGATTTGGGCCAAAAAAGAGTTGTCTAACTGCACTCATAGTTATGTTACATACATATATATACTTATGGAAGAGTCTCTTGCCAGACATCACGTTGAACATAAGGAAATCTGTTCCTCGTTAGTATAGCGGTAAAAAAAAAAAAAAAACGAAAAAGAAAGAAGGAAATCTGTTAAGGAGATACTAACCTTTTGCATGTATCATTTTTTGAAGGGTCCTGAAAACGACACATATTCAAAAAAAAAACAAACAAAAAGAAAGAAGATTAACATAGCACAAATACATTTTCTTGAATAGCTACATAAGCCCTGTAACTGATATCAGAACTTCATCTTTCATGCATTTTGGTGTTTATAAATACATAAGCAATGGATGGACTGGGAATTTTATTTCTGATAACATACTGGCACTTCGCTAGGTTCCCTCCTAGTGAAGAATCACTAATGAAAGCATAGAAATGACCTAAATTTTTTAGATGGTAATAAACATTAATGATATAAACTATATTGAAATGGACTACTTTGCAATCACAACGATGTGCCTTGTTCAGCTGGGCTTGCCATTGGCAGTAGCTAACATCATACTTTTTAAAGCTCATGAAGCCTTCTAACATATAGCTCAACTGTGAAATTCTCTAGATCATACAGATGATAGCTTTGTACATCACAAAACTAAACTGGTTAATTCTTTGAAATCACAATAATTATGACGAGAGACCTTAGAATTGATTTTACAATGAAGGGAGAAAAAATGGAGTCAAGGGAAAGAAAACAACAAAATAATCTTAAAAAACAAATCTTGGCAATAAAAAGTACTGAAGTACTGATATATGCTACAAACTTCAAAGCATTATGCTAAATGAAAAAAAGCAGACACAAAAGACTACGTATTATATAAATCTGTTTATATAAAATGTTCAGAAAAGGACAAATCAATAGAGGTAGAAGTAGATTAGTAGTTGCCTAGGGCTGGCATGAGGAGGACAAGTTACGGGGAAATGCAAAACAACTGCTAATGGGTATGGGGTTTGTTCTTGAAGTGAGGAAATTGTTCTAGAATAGACTGCACAGCTCTGTAAATACACCAAAAAGCACTGACTTATACATTTAAATAGCTAAGCTGTATGGTATGTGAATTGTATTGCAATAAAGCTGTTAATAAAATTTTTTTTGCTCAATTCAAGTAAGTATCAAATGAGTTACTGATTCCATTAATCAGCTATACAGTATAAAAGCGCTGCTAACTTACTGCCAGAGGACAATAACCCTTTCAGATAGGTTGCTGCTGCCCAAAATACCATCTTTGCAAAATGTAGAAGTAAATCAGGGTATGAACATGGAATATTAGCTCTGCTTAACCACTGTTTTCAATAACTAAAGTCCAAGAATTTCCAGAAACCAATCAATTGGCCCCAATATACTTTGGAGCAGTCCATGAAATGAGTTTTAATTTCATATATCCAAAACACTGTCATGCAAATGAATACATGCCCCAAGCCTGAAAGAAATTAGCCCATAGGCAAGAAAAATGTCAAATGAAAGGTTTAAAAGAAACCATATTAACATATAACATACTTCTTGAAGACTTTAATGATTATCATTATCTGGGACACTTTAGCTAGTCTAATAAGGATCTGATTAATTAAAATGAGTTACAAGTCAATCTTTGGAAAATAACAAATGTTACTATATACCTTACAGATTCAGAAGGTGGCAGTGGTAGCCATAGTAGTGTGTTAATTTATCAAGTTAATTTATAATGTTGCCTTTTTAAATAAATATTCCACCACAGTAGCCGAGAAATAATTGAATTCCATCAAGAAAATGTTCGTGGTCTTTTATGCTTTAGCTATGTAAATACCAATGATTTATAGACAAAAAAATGTAGTTACTATTTTTAAAAGGGATAATTTGAAAGGCTTATATGACAGCAACACAGCATAATATATGTATTATGATATTTAATCTATAATTAAAGTCATATACTTCATATAAATGGATTGTCTAGATTTCAAAGCTTTTAGCCCCTATTACAATCAAAAGCCCTGATGCCTCCTAAGAAGGGTAAGCCTTTGAAAAAGGTAAGCAACTGAGGAAGAGAGAGAACAGAGACAGCCAAAACCGCACTATGCTGAAATATAAAAATTTCTAAACAATAAATAATTTAAAACATATGATATTCTTTGAACTAAGTACTGCAAAGTGTACCTGTTTTAAGATCAATCCATCCCTGGGGACAACAAAAAAAGACCAACTTGTCTAACCCCCTAAAAGACCAACTTGTCTAACCCACTAAGAGAAAGCATACACTCCCTTTAGGATACTGACAGCCAAGTAGAGGCAAACCATAGTGACTCCACTTTTAATCAAATGCATAATCATCAAAGAGATGTTGAAGGCACGGCTCTTAGCAGCCAAGACTCTCAGCCAAATGTGGAAATAAGCCAATCAGTTATTTTTAAGCTGAAATGAAAAAAGTTCTATTAACACATAACCTCCCTTCCCCTAAGCACAGTTCCCCAATCCTCATTTCCACAGCTAAGCACTGGGCTAAATCTAATGGATGCTTAAGTGAAATTCCTACAGTTTACAGCTGACTTTAATTTATCCCTTCAGGTGCTGAGGCATTATCTGGCTGGTTATATCCATGCCCAGATTTTAATGCTCTCAGCCTTTGGCATGGAAAGTAATAATTTCAATACTATGATTTTAGTTACAAGAGAGCAGATCAAATCCAAAGTTCTTCCAGCATAAACCCTACCAAGAAAGTAATATACATGCCTCTTTTTCTTCAAAAAGCTTAGGATACACTGGCAAACAACAAAATTGCTGTAAGTTTTGGTATTATAGGTTCTAAAAAAAAAATTGTTGTTAAGTCTACTCAGACTTTAGTTCAAAACTCATGGAAATTAACTATTTAAATAAAATTGGTTCCTAAAGGCTTTAATTAAGTCTACTTAGACTTTAGTTCAAAACTCATGGAAATTAACTATTTAAATAAAATTGGTTCCTAAAGGCTTTAATTTCCCACTAAAATAAATAAGTAGGGGCTGGGTACTTTGGTTCACACCTGTAATCCCAACACTTTGGGGAGGATGAGGCAGGAGGAAGAATGCTTGAGCCCAGGAGTTCAAGGCTATAGTGAGCTATGATTATGCCACTGAACTCCAGCCTGGGCAACAGTGCACGACCCTGTTTCAAAAATAAATACATAAATATATTTATATACATATAAACACTAGAGGCAGACTTTAGGGAAAAAGAAAATATTTCATAAAACCTGAATCTAATTTTTATAAAACTGCTCATAACTAAAATTATATCTAAATACCTTCAAGCCCAATGTTACAAATTAGTTTCCTCATTTGTAAAATGAAAGGCTCAGATCAGATAAATGTGAATTATAAAGTCATATTCAATTATCTCAACACAGTGTTCTGAGCCAAGGACATTGTAGTGAAACCTACAGGAAGGAGCAGCCTTCTAAAGGGTAGAGAGAAGAAAACACCATTCTCTCATGTCTAGGAAGATTGAAGAAGCACTACCACAGGTAGATTTTTCTCTCTTCCACCAGAGTGTTTTCCCAGATACTCATCCAAGAGGCACTGCACCATACGCACTAACCCAATTTGATAAGATTAAGAGAATGACAAGGAAACGTCACCAACAGGTAACCACATGGAAAGGATACAAGGGTCAATGGGGATGGATTTCATTATGAACTTTGTTTATGAGAAAACATGAGAAAAGAGCACATATTTAAGGAATGGAGAGTACTTTGTCCTCAGGACATAAATGTAGGAAAGAATGAACCAGCATCATGATTATGATGCATTAAGACAGACTGGGCATTATACCTTCCACCTATATAACTTACATTTAGGCTTTCAAAAGCCAAGGGCTGGGTGCAGTTGCTCATGTCTGTAATCCCAGCACTTTGGGAGGATGAGGCGGGCAGATCACCTGAGGTCGGGAGTTCGAGACCAGCCTGACCAACATAGAGAAACCCCATCTCTGCTAAAAATACAAAATTAGCTGGACATGGTGCCTGTAATTCCAGCTACTTGGGAGGCTGAGGCAGGAGAATCGCTTGAACCTGGGAAGCGGAGGTTGTAGTGAGCCGAAATCGTGCCATTGCACTCCAGCCCAGGCAACAAGCACGAAACTCCATCTCCAAAAAAAAGAAACAGCTTAAAGGGCAAATATAAGGTATGTAAAGACCTATGTTTTAATTCCTACATTGCTATTCCATAAGGATTCTAAGTATTTAAAATTGGAAAAAGCAGATTTTAAGCTACGGGACAGCTTTGGCAAATTTAATAGGTATTTAGGTGGTCTGGTAGAGACTGTGTAGCTTTGAATTTGAATTTATATTTTGGTATCTCTGTGGCAAGTAACTTATGAAAAACAAGTTGGGAACTTCTGGCTTCAAATAGTAAATTGGAAAGGACTGTTCCCCCATAATACCATGGACCTTATAACATGAACCATACTATATGAATTTTAATATTAGGTTCATTTTACCACCTAAAATGTTTGAGTATTGAAGGTCTATGATTTCAGCATTTGTTAGTCCCAACTACGACAGTCATGTGGTATGGATCTTGAGGACAGCCTTCTCATGAAGCTCCAATGTACTAAAATGGTCAACAAGAGCCATTTCTTTCTGGATGTGAGTATAGAACAATTACTGCCTTGCAAAGCATGTATCCCTAGAGTCAAACTGTTATATAAAAAAAATTTCTCTGTGGATAGGGCAAAATTCAAAGATGAACAACAGCCCCTAAAACAAATTGCTATACAACTCTCTTAAGAACTCAATGTGATAAAATATGTAACACCTCACTAGAGAAAAAAAATTAACACACTCACAGATGATCTCTATCAGGATCTAAGAAGTGAAAAATTTGTTATAATATTGGAGGGCTGATTTGAAAAGACTGTTTCCTTGCCCTTCTGATCCCTTGTTTTGCAACACTATACATCATTTCTAAGGAGAGCTTTACCAATAGAAGACATTAGTCCTTGAGAACCCTCAGCAAAGGGTATTTTGTTTTTCAAGAGTAATTTTGTCATTACATTCTATGCTTTCTTTCAAAAGATGATGTTACAAAATGTAAGTGTTATACAAAAACAGGAAACAGGCAAGGCGTGTAATCTCAGCACCTTGGGAGGCTAAGGCAGGCAGACTACCTGAGGTCAGCAGTTTGAGACCAGCCTGGCCAACATGGTGAAACCTAGTCTCTACTGAAAATACAAAAATTAGCCAGGTGTGGTGGTGGGCGCCTGTAATCCCAGCTACTCAGGAGGCTGAGACAGGAGAATCTCTTGAACCCAGGAGGCGGAAGTTGTAGACCCGATATCGTGCCACTGTACTCCAACCTGGGTGACAGAGCAACACTCCATCCCCTACCAAAAAGAAACAAACAAACAAGAAAACCACAGGAAATCAGGAAATAACCAGACAAAATTCTTTGGTAAACAGCAATCACCGCTTGTCTAAAGGGCATCAGCATCCCATTCTAAACTTTAAAAATTAGGTTGTAGGTATGGTAGGAATATTCAATAATTCTTAAAAGTAAAAACATTTTTTGTTTTGGTGAGACTGAGTCTCACACTGTCACCCCAGCTGGAGTGCAGTGGCTCACTGCAACCTCCATCTCCTGGGTTCAAGCGATTCTCCTGCCTCAGCCTCCCAAATAGCTGGGATTACAAGCGCCTGCCACCACACCTAGCTCATTTTTTTATATTTTTAGTAGAGACGGGGGTTTCACTATATTGGTCAGGCTGGTCTCAAACTCCTGACGTTGGATCCACCCAATTCAGCCTCCAAAGTGCTGGGATTACAGGTGTAAGCCACCACATCTGACCTAAAAGTAAAATTTTTAATTTAATCAACTAACTATATTTCATAATTATAAACAATATATTTTTAGTTTCCCATAAAAGACATAAACTGTATGTTACATAATATATTATATAACAGAAAACTGTATGTATAATAAAATTCAGTAGCATCTGGGAGAAAAAAATGTAACTTTAAATGCAATTAATAGACTGCTTCTAACACGTAAAATTTACTAGATTTCAAAAGTTAAACTTCTTAAGTTAAAAATGAAGTTTAAAAAACACGTTAAGGCCGGGCGCGGTGGCTCAAGCCTGTAATCCCAGCACTTTGGGAGGCCGAGGCGGGTGGATCACGAGGTCAAGATATCAAGACCATCCTGGTCAACATGGTGAAACACCGTCTCTACTAAAACTACAAAAAATTAGCTGGGCATGGTGGCGCGTGCCTGTAGTCCCAGCTACTCAGGAGGCTGAGGCAGGAGAATTGCCTGAACCCAGGAGGCGGAGGTTGCGGTGAGCCGAGATCGCGCCATTGCACTCCAGCCTGGGTAACAAGAGCGAAACTCCGTCCCCCTAAAAAAAAAAAAAAAAAAACACGTTAAGCCTCTATGGAGACAATTTTATTTGTTTCAAAAAGCAGATCAAATCCTTTGAAAGCAAATGTCATCCCATCAACACTTTCATCTATGGAATACTAAATATCTACTTAAAAGAATGAGAAAGAGTTTTTTTTTTGAGATGGAGTCTCATTCTGTTGCCAGGCTGGAGTACAGTGGCACGATCTCAGCTCACTGCAACCTCCGCCTCCCGATTCAAGCAATCCTCCTGCCTCAACCTCCCAAGTAGCTGAGACTACAGGCACTTGCCACAATGCCCAATTAATTTTTGTAATTTTAGTAGAGACGGGGTTTCACCATGTTGGCCAGGATGGTCTCGATCTCTTGACCTCATGTTTCACCTACCTTGGCCTCCCAAAGTGCTGGTATTACAGGCATGAGCCACCATGCCCTCTCATAAACTGACAAGAAATAACGAATTAAAAAAAAATTTTTTTTTAAAGACAGGGTCTCGTTCTGTCACCCAAGCTATAGTGCAGTGGCACAATCTCAGCTCACTGCAACCTCTGCTTCCCAGGTTCAACCTCAGCCATTTTCCTGTCTCAGCCTCCCAAATAGCTGGGATACCACCAGGCCCAGCTAATTTTTGTATTTTTAGTAGAAACAGGGTTTCATCATATTGGCCAGGCTGGTCTTGAACTCCTGGCTTCATGTGATCTGTCTGCCTCAGCCTCCGAAAGTACTGGAATTACAGATGCGAGCCACACCACTGGTCAACAAATAAAATTTTTAAGTAAAGAGAAGCAAGGTGAAGAGTAGTATATATGAGGTTTTCTACTTTTTTAAAGGAAATGATAGTTGGTGGGTCTGTCCATCCATCCATCCATCCGAATGCATGGAATCTTTGGAGGAGTAAACAATAAAAAATGATGGCTGGTTACTTCCAGGGAAGGGGAAGAGTCTGAGAGCTAAAGATAGGAGGGAACTTTTTTTATAGTATGCTGTTTTGAACTATTTAAATTTTTTTTTTAACCATGTACATTTTATACTACACATTCAAAAAAAATTTAATGGAGAATTGGTCAAGTTACTGGATCTATTTGACTACAAGAGTTGACTAGTAAAGCAGTTGAACTATTACCTACATAATATCTGTTGAATAAATGAATGAAATGGTGCCCACTTTTTTAGTCAGGTTAGGATTTGTATGTACTTTATCTCTTGAACTGATGGCAGATTAGGTGATAAAACCAAAATACATCATCAAAAGAGAGAATTCATGGACATGAATGTTTACAGGTTATTTGCTAAAGAGCAGGCAAACAAGTAGGCAAACTGGCACAGAGAGCACTAAGTATGTTTCTAAGGTCAATTTCCATAACCAAAAACAGACCAGAAAAATGTTAAGTCAAATGTAAGTAGAAGACAGATAGCTTTCAGCATGAGGGTTAACCCAGCAAGAAAGAGATTCACAAAGACAAATGGTTTTTAATTCTAGTTAGTTATTTTTGATTGAAGCAGGTAAGAAAAACATCTGTTGCTAGATCTTTAAGTTTTTAAGCCTTTAAGTTTTAGTATAATAATTCTGGGCCTTCAACTCAGGTACTATCCATCTAACAATAAAACAATGGTGACCATTAATTATTTACCTGTGTTATAAAAGTAATATGAAAGGTGTTTTCTAAAAGAATTAGGAATGGTTACTGACATACTCTGGAATAGCAACATTTTGAGTGTTTCTTTTTTGGGGGGCAGTGGGGTATGGTTCAGACAGGGAATAGATATGGGGCTGTGTAGGTGGGAGAAGAGACATGGAGAAATAGAGGAAAGGAGAAGAGAAAAATGGAAATGAAAACTCTCTCCCACAGGCTGAAGATATCTTTTAATTAGACTTAAAAAAAATCACTTCTTCATAAAGATTGAGAAACCTTGGGCCAAGAGAAAGGAAGGTAATCAATGAAATAAACTCCACTTCCATTTCTGAATGATGAATGTTTAAACCAGAGACAAAATATGAAGAAAAGGGACACCTACATCCTAGACACCAAGTGCCTATTTAAACCTCTGTAAGAAATAAATCTGAGAGAGCAAGAATTTCTTCCTGGAACTGAAGTCAGGTTGGAATATAAAACCTATGTAGGTGGTCTTGAAAATGTTCCAAAAGGCTTTTCTTGCCTGATCTGCCTGAAGTAGAGCACAGTGACTAGAAACACAATAGTCAGACTCTCTACTTAATGAAGACATATCCCTTGAGTACAGCAACATGAGGAAAACAGGATTGAAAACACACTGCCTTTAGTCACTTTTTAACCCAGATAGGAGCTAAACTACATTTGGAGACTTCCAAATTATTATAGAACTTGGTGAGCTTAAGTGCTTTCTTATTCTATATTTCTTACCAAAAATCTAAGGCTTAATAGTTTTTTTGGTTTGTTTTTGTTTTTGTTTTTTTTTGAGATGGGGTTATGTTGTGTTACCTAGACAGAAGTGCAATGGTGTGACCACAGCTCACTGCAGCCTCAAATTCCTGGGCTCAAGCTATCCTCCAGCCTTAGCCTCCCCAGTAGTTGGGACTACAGGCACATACTACCATGCCCAGCTAATTTTATGATTTATAAAAAATAGAGACAGGGACAGAGTCTCACCATGTTGGCCAGGCAGTCTCCAACTGCTGGGCTCAAGTGATCCTCCCACCTCAGCCTCCCAAGTGTAGGGATAACAGGCACGAGCCACTGCACCTGGATGGCTCAATAGTTTTAATTCAGCTAAGAAATCTCTAATTCTTTGGCTTATAGAAGGCAGACAATGCTTACCACAGAAGAGAATTAAATTTTCCTAAGTTTTCAAATGAAAATATGGTCTAATCATTCAGCAAAAAGTTTGGGCTTAGCTACCTATTTATCACCTAGATTACTTAAATTGCAAATTCTGAAACCCTATCTCCAGAGATTCCAAATCAGCAGGAGTTGAAGCCCAAGAAATAAACATTTCATATACATTTTAATGTACATGCCAATTGAGGTTGACACAAGAACAGAACTTTGGGAATACTGTTCTACATTCCTAAGAATGGTCCTAACTATACTACTAGGAAAGAATAACAGCAACAAGAAGCAATTTGTAGAGTTCTAGACACTGTAATTGCAAAAATATTTTTTCTATTGTTTTAATATCAAATATGCTCTCCTAGTTGCTGTGCAGAAATCAGTTATGGCTCCTTATTCCTTGAATCAGATGTTGACCTCTGGGAGTGGTATTTTCTGGACGTGTTCAATATACTAATCAAGGCCATGCTTAGTTCAAATTTTACCTTAATAACACAAGTTATTAAGAGTAAACAACAACAAAAAATGGTGGCTGGTTACCTCCAGGGAAGAGGAACTAAGAGACTGAGAGCTGGAGATAGGAGGGAACTTTTTTTTTTTTTTAGTCTTTTAGTTCTTTTTACAAAATACGGTTCTAAACTATTTTTTTTTTTTTAAGGATTCAAGAATGGATAGTACATGTGTTAGGAGAAGAGGACAAACAACCAAGAGTTGTCACAAATTTAAAGAACCATTTCATTCCCCCTTTCAGAAACAATTCAATAGCTCAGAGTAGTAGTCTAGCAAGATGGAAGAGTTAATTTACACAAACACTCTGGATTGCAGGGCAACAGATGGCAGACACTGTTAAGCAAGCAATCTCTTGAGTTAATAGAATTCTTGTGTCTAGGCCAACTTTAATTGCTGTGTCAAACCTATTCAGTAATTCCAGCTCAGCGAGGAATGGAAGCAAGCAGCAAGGAGGAGGAAGAGGGGAGGGAGGCAGCATCACTTTCATATGTTCTAAGTAGCACCTAAACTGTTGTCCCTTTACAACAGTTTAACAGCTATCTGTGTAACAGCTATCTGAAGGACAGAAGTTAAGGAAACTTGTTAGGAAATAAGTGAGATGAACCACCTAGCATGTGGGAGGCAGAAAATGGTTCCATATTTTCTTCCTTGTATGCAGTGCAGTACACATTAAAGTTTTCAAACACTCAAATACTTAGTCTTTTGTTTTCACTGTATTACTAAGTAACCGGGAAGGGTATGGGCCCATTTGATCCTACAGGATAAAAGAATTAAATTTGGAAAATAAGGACAGAAAGGCCTCTGTATTACAGATAAAGATAACCTATGAGAAACCTTTGCAATTATTTTTTTCCAACACAGAAACAATTATTATCACATGTTGTATATAATGTAAAAGTAAGATATTTTGCTACAACTGAACCCATAAACTAATTTCTTTCAAAATCATACAGAGCATAGTTTTGGAGTTTCAATTTTTTTTAAAAAAGCATATAGAGGCATTAGCAAAATGTTTCCCACTGTTCAAGACTCAGTTATTCTTTTTTTCCTGAAATGATACTGAGTCCAAATTCCTAAAAAATAGGATTTTTGCTTGGGGAAAAAGTAAATACTTTTACTTTTTCGTAACGCTTGTTAAGAAAAATGTTTCAAAAAGCAGTTCTACTTGAATAAACAGAAATATAAAAAGACAAACCAATGACTTCTTACCTTGCTACCATTTTCAGGTTTAAGATCATTCTGTTAAAAAAAGAAAAACAAATATTTAAGACATATCCAAATGAACTCTTACTATATGCTTGCTTCTAACTTTGGAACATGAGACTATATTCTGGTGATAGTGAATTTCCCTGGGAGACTTAAGGATCTATAGAAAGATACTGACCCCTACTCTGAGCATATCAGGGTCCCTTGTTAGAAAGGCATATATGGATAGTTTTAAAGTCCATAATTACTACCTTTAGCAAGGAGCTTGCAAAAACAAACCACTATTTTAGGTAGAGGTGTTATTACCTGCATTACAAAAATGAATCAACACATAAAATAATCCAAAATCAGTTCTCTTAGCTTTTAAGAGATATTACATGTGCTACCTGGCAAAGAAGCTATATCCTAGCACAGTTAAGACTAGACAATTTTGGAGAAAATTTACCCTGATGGCTAGGTTGAATGAATTTTCATTTTAATAATTCATTTTTTTTTTTTTTGAATTGAGTCTTGTTCTGTCACCCAAGCTGGAGTGCAGTGGTACGATCTTTGCTCACCTCAACCTCCACCTCCTAGGTTCAAGCAATTCTCGTGCCTCAGCCTCCAAATAGCTGGAATTACAATGTGTACCACTACACCCGGCTAATTCTTACATTTTTTTAGTAGAGGTGGGGTTTCACCAGGTTGGCCAGGCTGGGCTCGAACTCCTGACCTCAAGTGATCTGCCTGCCTCAGCCTCCCAAAGTGCTGGGATTACAGGTGTGAGCTACCACACACTGCCAATAATTCATTTCTTCATCCTGCTCCACAGCTGTTCAGTAGTTTTCTCTACATAAAGGCTCCTAGCTGTGATATTTCTTACCGGATGGATATCACCAATATAGTACTGCTTTAGCATTTCTCTGGCATCAGAGGAGTGTCCTACATCTTCAAAGCTCTCACTTGCATCTACACCAGCTTGTTCCAGCAGAACCTCTTCTCCTCCAGGGTGCTACAAGGAAAAGATACTTACTGAATCAAGGGTTCTCTGAAAAGCAAACCAACAAGTTACTTTCCCATACCCCTTTTTTCCTTTAATAGAAATAATGGAACAAATTAACATTAGGTGCTGCCTGATAGGATGCAATGGGAAGAACATAGCATAACTTCTGGGGTACTGTGGTCAAAAATGCCTAATATGGGGGTAACTGTGAGGAAATATGGACAACCACAAATTTAGAAATATTCTACAAAATCTCTCTTGGACAGGTCTGGCCTGTGATCTCCAAAAATACCATGGTCATGAAAATCAAATAAAGAGTGAAGAAGCTGTTTCATATTGAAGGAGGCTAGAGAGACATGGCAACTGGAAACAATATGTGATCCTAGGTTGGTTCCTTTGCTAATATTATTGAGATAGCTGCAGAAACCTGACTGAGGAATCCAGGCAAAGGGTATATGTAATTCTTTATTCTATTCTTACAGCTTTTCTGTAAGTATGAAATTGTTTCAAATTAAAAAGGTAACTCAGCCAGGCGTGGTGGCTCATGTCTATAATCCTAGCACTTCAGGAGGCTGAGGCAGGCAGATCACTTGAGGTCAGGAGTTTGAAATCAGCCTGGCCAACTCGGTGAAACTCTGCCTGTACTAAAAATACAAAAAGTGCTGGGCGTGGTGGTGCACACCTGTAGTCCCAGCTACTCAGGAGGCTGAGGCAGGAGAATCACTTCAACCTGGGAAGGGGAGGTTGCAGGGAGCCAAGATCACACCACTGCACGCCAGCCTGGGCAAAAGAGCAAGACTCTGACTCAAAATAAATGATAAGTTAACCAAATAAATAAGTAGTGCCTCAGGAAGTAGATTCTGTAACTGTTAGCTATGTGACCCTGTACAAGTTATTAAGAAATTGAAATGTCTTCATTTCCTTACTTGTAAAATGGGAATATTAATAAGAGTACCTGTCGTGACAACTATTGTACATGTTAAAGGAGATAAGCATATAAAACACTTTGTACTCCAGAAAAGCAAGGTATAGTAGGCATTATATAATACCATCTATGATTTTTAAATGAAGATACATATATGCTTATACATGCATAAAATATCTCTGGAAATGGTAAAAGAACCTGGTGGCTGGGAGGCAGGGTAGAAGGAAGACTTTACCATATACTCTTCTGAAATTGTTTTGCCAAGTAAAGCATTGCTTACACAGAAAATAAATCATTTTGTAAAATTATATTTAGTACAGTCCTTGACTTAAATACTCAAAAAACATTTACTTACAATTAGCAAACTTAGAATTTATATTATCTAAATTTGTATTAATGAAATATTAAGTAATGCTTTTTACTTTTTGTAACAATTTCAGCAGGAATAAATTATCATTCCTATTTTAAATAAATATTAATTCAACTGAAGTATAAAAACTCTTAAGTGTTACTACCCAGTGATAGTCATTTGCCTATGAGCTCCCTGAGGATAAGGATAACGTCTATTTTTCTCTCCGAAAAGGTCTCCACCCAGTGAATGGGTCTCACATTCCAGTATTTAAGCATGCTATTTTAAAGCAAGAGTAAGACAGCCACTATTCATTTTTTATTATATCTGAAGCCTCTCAGATGTGTTCTTTATTGTGGAACTAAGTCATCAGTTCTGGAATTATGTCCCAATTTGTTCTATGTACCTAAACTATGGAAGATATTTTTTTCCTTTTGACACATCCCAACTATTGTGTTGCCTTTCAGAGTAAAAGGACAACAAAACTCCTTAGAAGCTTAGGACGTTTCAGGGAATGACTGAATTTATGACTCGCTACACAGTTCTTTCTACAAAGTACTTTCACTTTCGTCAATCTTTCACCACTTATAAACAAGAGAAAGCACAACACTTTTTAAAGACATTAAGTAAAAATTATGTATTCACTGTGGTAAATTTAGAAAAAAGAATAATCAACTACAGTCTCTGGAACAGAAATAAGTAGAGTTAACAATTTGGTGTGTAAAATTTCCTTTTTCCTATGTATTCTTTCAATCATTTCAGCCATTAGTCTACAATTTTTTATTGAATCTTTACTATTTTGTGTGGTAGGCAGTGGCAAATAAAAGTTTTTTGTGTTTCACAAAGTGAATGCCTATGCATCTAATGTTTTATAGCCTGTTTTTTTTTTTTTTCACTGAAGCAAGTGGACATCAGAGTGATCAAACAAAATCCTTTGATTTAACAACTTTCATTCTAAAATATAATCTTAATAGAGATGGCTTACAACAAGCAAAAAGACATCAGGGAGCTCTTAGTTTCTGTTTAGAACTCTGTAGTCTTCAGATATCATTAGTGAAAAATTAAATGGATGCAGGGCTGCAGCAGGCCACTGACACTGCAGCTGGAGGGGCTGGAAGCAGTCCACTAAGCCTAAGGCTGTAGCAGGGTCCTAGCCAGTCCTAGGCCAAGATAATGCCCAGGCTGAGGGACATGAGAAGGCCTCGAGGAGAACCCAAAGAAGAGCCCTAGCACCCCAGAAGAGGAAGCCAAACCAGCTCTCTGACGAGAGGGTAGGAGCTACTATTCAACTCCAGCATCAGCCTCTGGAGGGTCCTGCCCATATTTATCATCTGCTTCTTCTCAGACATGATCTGCCACTACATGTTCATCCTGCTACAGAGCAACAAGAAGCTCACAGGAGCAAGTATCTGACAGTTATGTCCTAATTTTAAGCAGAGTCTTTAGGGAAAATGGAAATTACACTCCCAAAAAGTCTTTTCTTAACATAAAAATATTACATCAACAACCCAGAGGATAAAAATATCACCACTTTCTCCCACTATGCTCTCAGACATGATGAAAGGAAATAAACATTCCTGTGACTCTTACGGGTAGATGGATCAACATAACATACTCAGGCATTGTTGCAACCAAGGTCCTATTTCCAGGGACCCTCTGGTTTTTTGTTTCTGTTTGTTTATGAGACAGTCTTGCTGTGTCACCCAGGCTAGGGTGCAATGGCGCTATCCTGGCTCAACTCAACCTCCACCTCCCAGGTTCAAAAGATTCTCCTGCCTCAGGCTCCCAAGTAGTTGGGATTACAGGCGCCTGCCACCACATCTGGCTAATTTTTGTGCTTTTAGTAGAGATGGGATTTCACCATGTTGGCCAGGCTGGTCTCGAACACCTGACTTCGGGTGATCCTCCTGGCTCAGCCTTCCAAAGTGCTGGGATTACAAGTGTGACCCGCTGCACCCGGCTGACCCTCTAGTTTTAAGCCTATGCAGCAGCAAGTTACCAAACTTCTCATATTAGATGCACCCTGAATGAGCTCTGCATCCTGGTATTTCCTCAATGTATTTGGGCTTCAGAGAATTTACTGTGATTCTGCATCAAGATAATGGAAACTGACCAATAAACAATGAGGCCTGAACGGATGACCAGAGCAGCCATCGCCATGTCCACAGACACCAGCAAAGCTACCAAGACAAAGTAGGAAGTTTTGGAGCTAATGGGTCACCAGCGGACACTAGATGATGTCAAAGAAAAGCTCATGGTCAAAGACCTTCACTTTGAAGCTATGTTCAAACAGGAGTTACAAGGCCAAGTACAGTGTCTCATGCCTGTAATCCCAGCACTTTGGGAGGCTGAAGAGGGTGGATCACTTAATGCTAGGAGTTTGAGACCAGCCTGGCCAACACCGTGAAACCCTGTCTCCACTAAAAGTACAAAAACTAGCCAGGCATGGTGGCACTCACTTGTAATCCCAGCTACTGAGCAAAACCACTTGAACCTGGGAGGCGAAGGCTGCAGTCAGCCAAGACTGTACCACTGCAGTCCAGCCTGGGTGACAGAGCAAGGCTCTGTCTCAAAAAAAAAAAAAAAAAAAAAAAAGTTACAAACTTCTATTTTTGAAGACCAAGCAATAAAGATTAGCTCTGTCAGAACTTGGAGTGGCCTTTAACCTGTTAACTTATGTTTGAGCTGGAGTCTCTTAGAACTAAAAAAAAAAAAAAAAAAAAAAAAAAAAAAAAGGATGGCTAGGCACAGTGGCTCACCTGTAATCCCAACACTTTGGGAGGCCAAGGCAGGAAGATTGCTTGAGGCCAGGAATTCAAGACCAACCTGGGCAACCAAGCAAGACCCCATTATCCACAAAAAAATTTAAAAACTCTCCAGGCATGGTGGCTCATGCCTGTAGTCTTGGCTACTGAGGAAGCTGAATTAGGAGGACCACCCAGGAGCCAAGGAATTCAAGGCTGTGGCGCCACTGCACTGCAGCCTGGGCAACAGAGACCCTGTCTCTAAAAAAAAATTAAAAATAAATATTTAAAAATAAAAAATAATAGTAATTTTAAAAGAAAGATACATGAGCCACTGAGCATGCAGCAAGGATCATTCTTATCTGAGCTGGGTTTCCCTTTATGCCTTAAACCAGAAAAAATGAAGACTATGTGCTTGATGATTTACAGGGAAAGAGCTCTTTAAAAAATGTTTTATATTTTCCTTCTGGTGACTCTAGAAATGAGAGGCAGAGAAAAAGGAAAACTTAAGCAAATTATAACATAAACGTTTACCAAAAATTCAATCTTTGAAAAAACATTATTTTCTAAAAGATTTCATGTAAACAAAAAAAGAAAAAGCATTATTAATTATAACTAATTATTATGTGCAGTCTTTTAATCATAGTACGCGCCTATTTTCTTGAGGTTCAAGTATCCTGCATCTTTATATTTAATTGTGTTAGTATTTTTATAACTTTCTTTACACAAGTAATGATTTTCATTACCAAAAATTTAGAAACGATAGATGAGCAAAATGAATCTCCCTGTATTGTTCATTTCGAGCTTACAGAATGACATAAAGAGCAAATGTGTGAAAACTTCATTCACACAAACTCTTTCGGACTGATTATCCAGGGCCAGGAGACATAGCAACCTATATATTTTAATATTATCCAGGGAAAATTAGCGACCGTGACATACTGCTAGATCTATTTTCCATAAGGGAACTTTCAGGATCATCAAAGACAGGTTAAGTAACGGGAAATTCTTGATATGCAGTTGAGAAAATTATCAAACCCAGTGAAGAAAATCAGTTTCTAGGGCCGGGCGCGGTGGCTCAAGCCTGTAATCCCAGCACTTTGGGAGGCCGAGGCGGGTGGATCACGAGGTCAAGAGATCGAGACCATCCTGGTCAACACGGTGAAACCCCGTCTCTACTAAAAATACAAAACATTAGCTGGGCATGGTGGTGCGTGCCTGTAATCCCAGCGACTCAGGAGGCTGGGGCAGGAGAATTGCCTGAACCCGGGAGGCGGAGGTTGCGGTGAGCTGAGATCACGCCATTGCACTCCAGCCTGGGTAACAAGAGCGAAGCTCCGTCCCAAAAAAAAAAAAAATTAAAAAAAAGAAATAATTAGGTGGCAAGAAAATCAGTTTCTATATTGTATGTGTCTAGTCAGTTGAACTAAAGACCCCAGATATTCTGGATAAGAGTTTACATAACTTTTTAAGAAGGCAGAGAGAGCAACTTCTGGCAGACATATAAGTAAGGGTTGCACAGGAATTTTTCTGTCTGGAGCAAATGTCCCGGGAAGTGGCAGGGCGCCATTTCTGTATCAACAGATAGATGAAATTTGCATAATGAGCACTGTAATCAAGAAGAAATCACTTCTGACTACAAATTAAACCATCTCATTTTCTCTTTAATAAACAAATCAAAGAGAAGTAAAACTGGAGAAATCAGAATAATATCTGTCGACTGTATTACTGTCAATATCCTGGTTATGATATCGTACTAAAGTCTTGCAAAATGTTACAACCGGGAGAAGAGTACAAAGGATCTCTATCATTTCTTACAATTATCTCAATAAAAAATTTCCACTAAAAAAATCAAATGAGGAAAAAAAAAATCAAACGAGGGCCAGGCACGGTGGCTTATGCCTGTAATCCCAGCACTTTGGGAGGCTGAGATGGGAGGATTGCTTGAGCCCAGGAGTTCATGACCAGCCTGGATAACATAGTGACATGCTATCTCTTTTTAAAAAATCAAATGAGATCTCCTAAAAATATACCCAAATGTGTAATAAATACATGTATTTACACACATACGGCCATAGCAGCATTATTCATTGCAGTCCCAGACTGGAAATAGCTCAATTGTCTACAGCAGAGTATGTATAAATTGAGATATAATCATACAACGAAATCCTAATCCGCAATGAAAAAGAATGAACCACTGCCACATACACAACACATAAGAATGCAACATGTTGAAGTAAAGAAACTAGACACAAAAGAATATATACTGTGAAATTTCCATTTATAAAAAGGTCAAACTGGCTGGGCACAGTGGCTCATGCCTGTAATCCCAGCACTTTGGGAGGCTGAGGTGGGTGGATCACCTGAGGTCGGGAGTTCAAGACCAGCCTGGCCAACATGGTAAAACCTGGTCTCTACTAAAAATACAAAAAATTAGCTGGGTGTGGTGGCACATGCCTGTAATCCCAGCTATTCAGGAGGCTGAGGTGGGAGAATCACTTGAACCCTGGTGGCAGAGGTTGCAGTGAGCCAAGATAGCACCATTGCACTCCAGCTTGGGCAACAAGAGCAAAACTCCGTGTCAAAAAAAAAAAAAAAAAGAAAAGAAAAGAAAAATGTTCAAAGTTCAAAAACAGGCAAAATGAATTTACTTATGCTGTTACGGTAATATAGTGGGCACCTCTAGGGATGAAGGACCAGATGGTGATGATACAAGTATGTTCGCTTCCTACAGTGACATCTTATGGCTAAATCTCAAAAATACAGGAAGTATGTCAAGTAGTCAAATTCATAGAAACACAAGTAGAATGTGATTAGCAGGTGCTGGGGGAAGGAATAAAAGAGAATTTGTTTAATGAGTATAGTCTCATTTTTGCAAGATGTAAAAGTTCCGGAGATCTGATTCGCAACCATATTCAATATTTAAAACAATCGAATTGTACACTTAAAAATGTTTGGCTGGGCACAGTGGCTCACGCCTGTAATCCCAGCACTTTGGGAGGCCAAGGTGGGTGGATCACCTGAGGTCAGGAGTTCAAGACCAACCTGACCAACATTCAGAAACCCCGTCTCTACTAAAAATACAAAAAAAATTATCTGGACATGGTGGTGGGTGTCTGTAATTCCAGCTACTCGGGAGGCTGAGGCAGGAGAATTGCTTGAACCCAGGAGGCAGAGGTTGCGGTGAGCTGAGATCACGCCATTGCACTCCCACCTGGGCAACAAGAGCGAAACTGTCTCAATTAAAAAAAAAGTTTAAGATGGGGGACATAGGGGCCGGGCGCGGTGGCTCACGCCTGTAATCCCAGCACTTTGGGAGGCCGAGGCAGGTGGATCACGAGGTCAAGAGATCAAGACCATCCCGGTCAACATGGTGAAACCCCGTCTCTACTAAAAATACAAAACATTAGCTGGGCATGGTGGCGCGTGCCTGTAATCCCAGCTACTCGGGAGGCTGAGGCAGGAGAATTGCCTGAACCCAGGAGGCGGAGGTTGCAGTGAGCCGAGATCGCGCCATTGCACTCCAGCCTGGGTAAAAAGAGCGAAACCCCGTCTCAAAAAAAAAAAAAAAAAAAAAAAAAAAAGATGGGGGAGGTGCAGTGGTTCAGGCCTATAATCCCCAGACTTTGGCAGGCTGAGGCAGGAGAATCACTAGAGGCCAGGGGTTGGAGGCCAGCCTGGGCAACACAGGAAGATCCCCACCTCTATTAAAAATAAAGAAATCCAGGTGTGGTGGTGCACACCTGTAGTCCCAGCTACTTGGGAGGCAGAGGCAGGAAGATTGCTTGAGCCCAGGAGTTGGAGGCTACAATGAGCTATGATCATAGCAAACGGTTCCCAGTTTTTCATCTGCACTGTCAAGACTGAGTGGTTGGATGGCAAGCATGTGGTCTTTGGCAAGGTGAAAGAAGGCGTGAATATTGTGGAGGCCATGGAGCACTTTGGGTCCAGGAATGGCAAGACCAGCAAGAAGATCACCATTGCTGACTGTGGACAACTTTAATAAGTTTGACTTGTGTTTTATCTTAACCACCAGACCATTCCTTCTGCAGCTCAGGAGAGCACCCCTCCACCCCATTTGCTCGCAGTATCCTAAAATCTGTGCTCTCACTGCAGTTCCCTTTGGGTTCCATGTTTTCCTTGTTCCCTTCCATGCCTAGCTGGATTGCAGAGTTGAGTTAAGTTTATGAGTATGAAATAAAGACTAAACAACAAAAAAAAATAAAAAAATAAATAAAAATACAGATTTCATGCTATGTTTTTACCACAATATAAATGTTCAAGCAAAATACAATTAAAAATAGAAATGTAATATTTATATATACATACTTTTTAGGAATATATCTAGATGCTATAAAACTAGGGAAAGGATGGAAATAATGAATCAAGAATGATGGTTATTTTGGGGGGCAGGAAGTAGGAAAGAGGCTAGAGAAAATCATAGGTAAAAGACCATTTGATTAGATCCAGGTTATGGTTAAGGTCTTGTTTTTCTTGAACCACAGTTTCACTCTGTCACCCAGGCTGGAGTGCAGTGGCACAATTTCTGCTCTCTGCAACCTCCAACTCCCAGGTTCAAGCGATTTTCATGCCTCAGCCTCCTGAGTAGCTGGGATTACAGGCACACATTACCATGCCTGGTTAATTTTTGTATTAGTAGTAGTAACAGGGTTTCACCATGTTGGCCAGGCTGGTCTCAAACTCCTGACCTCAAGTGATTCACCCGCCTTGGCTTCCGAAGGTGCTGGGATTACAGGCATGAGCCACCGTGCCAGGCCTTATGGTTAAGGTCTTAATTTTCATTTTGGATAGTGAGTTAACAGGTGCTTGTTACATTTAAAATAATTAACTACATATATTCATAAATACATATATATAAGAAGTGTATTACGTATGCAGTATATTATGCAAAAAAGGCATTTAGAGTTAGAAGTCAGGATAGTTATCTTGGGGAAGTGAGGGGTCTTGATTGGGAAGGAGCATTTCTAGGGTCCTAGCACTATTCTTTCTCAACTTGGATGGTGGTTTCACAAATGCGTTGACTTAGTCAAAGTTGGTTGAAATTGCTTTGAGTCTTGGTATATTTTTCTACCACAGTTTTTAAAAAAATATTTCTTAAAAATCATGCAATTAACATTTGTAAAGAAGAGACACCTGAATACGTAATCAGTAAGATTAGACACAAGGCAGACTTTTCAAATTGTTCTAGCTGCAGAATACCTTCCTCAAGCAATATTTTGGATGGAAGCCCAATCCACACAATCAAATAATGTGCTTAAAAGTGGACAACAGTCTTCAAGAATCAGTTTAAGGCCAGGTGTGGTGGCTCATGCCTGTAATCCCAACACTTCAGGAGGCTAAAGCATGATGATCACTTAAGGCTAGGAGTTCAAGAACAGCCGGGGCAACATAGTGAGTCCCCATCTCTACAAAAGGTAAAATAAAAAATAAACCTAACCAGGCATGGTGGTGCACAACCATAGTCCCAGCTACTTGAGAGCTAAGGTGGAAGGATTGCTTGAGCCCAGGTCAAGGCTGCAGTGAGCCGTGTAATCTGCATTATGGTCTGGGTGACAGAGCATGACCCTCTCTCAAAACAAAACAAAAAACCCCAACACCCTTTCACAATTTAAAAAAAAAAAAACCTCAGAGCCTAGGTGCAGTGGCTCATGCCTGTAATCTCAGTACTTTGGGAGGCCAAGGTGGATGGATCACTTGAGTCCGGGAGAGAAGGGGTCTTGCAACATTGCCCAAGCAGGAGTGCAGTGGCTATTTACAAGCACAATTATTGCACGCTACAGTATCCAACTGATGGCCTGAAGCAATCCTCTGGCGTCACCCACCTGAGTAGCTGGGACTACAGGTGCTCAACACCACGCCCATTTCCCAGTTGATTTTTCACAAGGATGCCAAGTCCATTCAGTGGAGGAAAGAACAGCCTTTTCAACAAATGATGCTGGGAAACTGGATTTTCACATGCAAAAGAAAAAAGCTGAACCCTTATCCCATACCATATTAAAAACAATTAACTCAAAATGGATCAATAACCTAAATATAAAAGCTAAAATCATAAAACTCTTAGAGAAAACATAAGGGTAAATGTTCATGACCTTGAGATTGGCAATGGAGTCTTGGATATGATACCACAAAAGCATGGGCAACAACAACAAAAAACAGATACACTGGGCTCCATCAAAATGAAAACTTTTTAGCATCAAAGGACATCAACAGTAAAAACACAATTTACAGAATGTGAGAAAATAACTGCAAATCATATATCTAATCAAGGAATAGTATCTAGACTATATAAAGAACTGTAACCTAACAACAAAGATGATCCAACTTAAAAGTGGGCCAAGAGCTCTCTCTCTCTCTCCTTCTTCTCACATTCAAATTTTTAAAAAGGCAAAGAACTCTAGTAGACATTTCTCCAAAGAATATATGCAAATAACCAATAAGATGAAAAAATGTGCAATATCAGTAGTCATTAAGGAAATGAATTATGTCAGAAAGGGACACCCCACACCAACAAAAAAAGCAAATAAACAGTCAAACCATAATGAGACACCACTTTACACCTGCTAGGATGGCTACAATAAAAAATATATATGAAAAAATGGGATACTCATACATTGCTGGTGGGAATATAAAATAGCGTAGCTGCTGTGGGAAACAGTTTGGAGGTTCCTCAAAAAGCCAAACATAGAATTACCATATGACCCAACAATTCCACTCTTAGATATGTCCAAATGAATTAAAAACAGATTCAAACAGAGACTTTTACGCCAATGCTCACTGCAGCATTGTTTACAATAGCCAAATGGTAGACAACCCATGTTCATAAACAGATGAATAGATAGGCAAAATGTGGTATATACATAAAATATTATTCAGCCTTAAAAATGAATGAAATTGCGTGGCGGCTCACACCTGTAATCCCAGCACTTTGGAGGACCAAGGCAGGAGGATCACCTGAGGTCAAGAGTTCGAGACCAGCCTGACCAACATGGAGAAACCCCGTTTCTACCAAAAATATAAAATTACCCAGGTGTGGTGGCGCATGCCTATAATCTCAGCTACTTGGGAGGCTGAGGCAGGAGACTCACTTGAACCTGCAAGACAGAGGTTGCAGTGAGCTGAGATCGCGTGCCATTGCACTCCAGCCTGGGCAACAAGAGTGAAACTCTGTCTCAAAAAAAAGAAAAAAAAAGAGAGAGAGTAAAACTAGGTTTATATATCTATAATTAATATAAACTAAAAATGTGCTTTTGTCTGAATCATAACAAAACAAGACAGAAGTGTATGGAGGATTATGCTCAGTAATCTAGTTTAGTTGTTTATACTATTCAAATCTATTAGACACGCAAAAATTCCTCCTTACTTTTTATTAAGTAAGCCTAATAAGACAGTAGATATTTCCCATTTTTTTTCTAGGATTTGCTTTGTATTTAAATCTCACATGAACATGCAAAAAAAAAAAAAAAAAAAAAAAGGTTCATCCGACCTGAATAGCCTTTGTACTTTAACACTAATGGACTCTGTGTCTACTTAATATTATGTATGCAGTTACACAATATTACAAATGAAATGTTTCAAATAAACTATTCTGCAACGAAGATTATAAACTGCCAAAAGAGATGAAACAAAGATTGGGATCTATTCATTTCTATCTAAGTCAAGCAATAATAATCAAGTTGAAATACTTTACAGCTACTACGGAAATTTCGTAATGTCCTCTTGTGACAAATTTTATCCAGTTCAACTGTCCAAAGAATATGTGATAGGAGCAGGGGAAATCAACTGACTTTTCCTTAGTTTTGTTTACTTTACTAAGTTTACTGGAGAGCAGACAGAAAATCTATATTTCAACAGAAGAAAGAGGACAAATTCCTTATGGAAAGTAATGCTTCCACATTACTAATTCTATGGAAATAGGGGACTTAATGGGCAGAAAAGAGAAGAATATGAAGAATGACAGTTACAGAATAAAAATCTTACTGGGAAAAAAAAATTACACAAGTTTGCTGTGAGTGGAAATTCCATACTGATGTAATAAAAATATAACAATGGAGATATACTAGAGACCACATGACTTGGAAAAGGAAATCTAGAAACATTAAGATTGAGGAAGTGCAAAATTAGGCCTGGTGATGAAAAGAGGGTCCTCTAGCCAAACACATTACCTCATCAAAATAAAACATGAAGGCTAAAATTTTGGAGAAGACAAAAACTACTTCTTAAAAGACAGTCTGCAGGGCAGAGAAAGATAACAGACCTGGGGGTGAACTGGAGGAAATGGTACAGGTCTATAGGTACTTGCATTTGGATTAGAATGAGCCTGATAAGAAAAGGCTGTCACCGGCCGGCCAGGCACAGTGGCTCGGTGGCTCATGCCTGTAATCCTAGCACTCTAGGAGGCTCAGGTAGGTGGATCACAAGGTCAGGAGTTCGAGACCAGCCTGGCCAATATGGTGAAACCCTGTCTCTACTAAAAATACGAAAAAAATTAGCCAGGTATGGTGGCGTGCACCTGTAATCTCAGCTACTCAGGAGGCTGAGGCAGGAGAATCGCTTGAACCTGGGAGGCAGAGGTTGCAGTGAGCTGAGGTTGCGCCACTGCACTCTAGCCTGAATGACAAAGCAAGACTCTGACTTTAAAAAAAGAAAGAAAGAAAAAAAGAAAAGGCTGTGGCCTAAGAGAGACAAACTAGCAGGCTGCCAAAAATGGTATAACCTCGGCCGGGCGCGGTGGCTCACATAATCCCAGCACTTTGGAAGGCCAAGGCGGGTGGATCACGAGGTCAAGAGATCGAGACCATTCTGGTCAATATGGTGAAACCCCGTCTCTACTAAAAATACAAAAGTAGCTGGGCATGGTGGCGCGTGCCTGTAGTCCCAGCTACTTGGGAGGCTGAGGCAGGAGAATTGCTTGAACCCAGGAGGCGGAGGTTGCGGTGAGCAGAGATCGTGCCACTGCACTCCAGCGTGGGTAACAAGAGCAAAACTCCGTCTCAAAAAAAAAAAAAAAAAAGAATGGTATAACATTAGCAGGGTCTGAAGTTCAGGTCTGTAGATTTAAACATAACTTCATATCCTTATCCCCACCCAATCAGGTCCCACTGCATTGATTCTCACAACTCCATAGGTACCTTCATGGTATTTATGTATCACAATTGCAATTATTTATGTAATATCTTTCTTCTCTATCAGACTAGATAAATTCCATTGGGAATAGAGACCACATCTGTCCCATTCATGGCTGTTTTAGAACACAGCATGGTGCCTGGAACATAACGGAACATAGAGAGTGAGCACACAAACTACTCACAAGTGCAAACACAAGTGTGAGTGCACGCCATGCCCCTGTGTGAAATGAATAAATAAATGAAAGTGCTAGAAGTTAAATTCTGCCTCATCTTATCTCTCACCTTCCCTAGAACTAACCACTTGGAACCACTCTTGGTAGAGAGCATTATTTCTATAAAATTATAATGTTAGGCCAGGCACAATGGCTCATTCCTGTAATCCCAGCATTTTGGGAGGCTGAGACCGGAGGATCACCTGAGGTCAGGAGTTCAAGACTAGCCTGACCAACATAGTGAAACCCTGTCTCTATTAAAAACACAAAAAAATTAGCCGGGCGTGGTGGCAGGTGCCCATAATCCCAGCTACTTGGGAAGTTGAGGCAGGAGAATTGCTTGAACCCGGGAAGCAGAGGTTGTAATTAGCTGAAACTGCGCCACTGCACTCCAGCCTGGGAGAGAGTGAGACTCCATCTCAAAAATTAATTAATTAATTGTAATGTTAATTCCACTGGGCAAGCAACAATCAAACTGAACTTCCTTTTGACGAGCCTTGGAGAAATCCAGTAGGAATTATTAGTCAAACTCCAAAGCTTTCAAGAAATACCCTAGGATTGTACCAAATAGAGCCTGCATTCTCAGCAGTCTTAAGGCCAGGCCACTCTCTACCTCACACGACAATTACTTGTGCACAGATCTTCCCTGCAAATCCAAGTCATCTAATTTACCTTTCAATCCTTCAAAGCACTTCCCACTTGGCACTCAAAAGATGCTGCAGGAAACAATGCAATTTTGTTTTACAAACGAAAATAATCACTAACATTTACTGAGTGCTTTAGGCCAGGTAATATGCCATAATAAGTCCATATATGAACTATTTAAATTACTTGTCACAACTACAACCACCTTGTGAAGTATGTGCTATTATCCCCATTTTACAGATGAGAAAGGGCCTTTACAGAGCTTATTTCCACAAGGTTCCACAACTATTAAGCAGTAAAGTAGAAAACTCAGCCAGACACTTGGACCTCAAAGCCAACATCCAGCCACTAGAAAAAATGCTTTCAAGTCAATAATAACAACCCAGTTTTTAAAAGAGCAAAACTAAACAAATACTTCACAAAAAGACATATATAAAGGGCCAATAAGCCCATGGAAAGACACAACATCATTAGTCATTAGGAAAATGCAAGTTAAAATCACAATTATATACCATTCCACATCCATTACAATGGCTTTTTTTTTTTTTTTTTTTTTTTGAGGCAGAGTCTTGCTCTGGCACCCAGGCTGGCATGCAGTGGCACAATCTCGGCTCACTGCAACCTCCACCTCCCAGGTTCAAGCAATTCTCCTGCCTCAGCCTCCCGAGTAGCTAAGAGTACAGGCACACACCACCACACCCGGCTAACATTTGTATTTTTAGAAGAGATGAGGTTTCTCCATGTTAGCCAGGCTGGCCTCGAACTCTTGACCTCAGGTGATCCACCCACCTCAGCCTCCCAAAGTGCTGGGATTAGAGGCGTGAGCCACCTCGCCTGGCCAACACACACCCATTAGAATGGCTAAAAGTAAATGACTAACAATTACAATGTGTCAATGAAGATGTGAAAAAACTGGAAAACCCACATTGTGGTGGGAGTATAAAATGATATAAACACTTTGGGAAATGCTCTGGCAATAGCTTAAAAAGTTAAATGGACATATAACCTAGTAATCTCACTCCTAGCAATTTTACTACTAGGTATTTGCCCAGGAGGAAAACATACCTAGGTCCACATAAAGATTTGTACATGAAAGTTCCCAGCAGTTTTATTCATCATAGCCCCAAACTGGAGAGAACCCAAATGTCAATCAACAGGTGAATGGATAAACAAATGTTGGTATATTCACACAATGAAATTAGAAGTTACAAATCACTGATAACAGAAAAAAAAACAGACGAATCTCACAGATCTACTGAGCAAAATAAGCTAGACAGAAGAGTACATACTATATTGTTAGAAATAAAATCAGTGTGAATGGGGACAACACTGGTAGAAATGTTCTATGGTCATGTGCCGCATAATATGGTCAACAACAGACCATATGTATAATAGTGGTCCCATAAGATTATAATACCATATTTTTATTGCACCTTTTCTATGTTTAGATGCACAAATACTTGCTACTGTGTCACAACTGCCTGCAGGTTTACATAGGTTTATAGCCTAGGAACAAGAGGCTACATCATACAGCTTAGGTGGGTAGTAGGCTATACCACCTAGGTTTGTGTAAGTACACTCTATCATATTCGTAAAGGGATAAAATCACCTAATGATGCAGTTCTCAGAATGTGTCCTCATTGTGAAGTGACCCATGACCGTATATTGATTGTGATGGTGATTATACAGATGAGATATTTGTCAAAACTCATTAAACTCTACATTCAAAATCTGTACATTTTATTGTCCCTACATTTGATTTCAATTTAGTTGATTTAAAGAAAAAAATGTGACAGCAAAATATTGATAAATCCAAATGTTTATCAATAGGATACTGCTTAAATAAATTATGATCCATAAAATAAATCCTACGCAGCTGTGGTGAAGGAAAAGGAGGGATGCCAGTTATTGCTATGGAAAGATCGCTGAGATATACAGTTAAGTGAAAAAAGCAAGACACAGATCAGTGTGCATAGTATGCTACCTTTTATGTAAAAAAAAAAAGTAACTACATTCACTTTGGCTTGTATATGCAAAAAGAAACTGAATCAATCAAGAAGAAATTTGGAGAAAATAAAACCACAAATGAAAAACATTATTTTCTTTTTTTTTTTTTTTTTTTTTCCTTTTCTTGAAATGCAGTCTTGCTGCGTTGCCCAGGCTGGAGTGCAGTGGCGCCATCTCAGCTCACTGCAGCCTCCACCTGCCAGGTTCAAGCTATTCTCCTACTTCAGCCTCCCAAGTAGCTGGGATTACAGGAACCACCATGCCTAATTTTCACATATTTAATAGAGATGAGGTTTTGTCATGTTGCCCAGGCTGGTCTCGAACTCCTGACCTCAGGTGATCCACCCACCTCTGTCTCCCAAAGTGCTGGGATTATAGGCATAAGCCACTGTGCCCAGATGGAAAACATGATTTTCTACCCATTATGAACCATGCTTTAGTATAAAACTTATTACGAAGCAAGTACTAGAAGTCATAGCTAAGGCTAGAATTTTGAAGCAATGCTATGCCGACAAGAGAAATCAAGGGATCTGTCAAATCTGCTACTATCAATTGTATAATCAGGATCTCTCTGACCCTGTTACTTGTACCTCTGTTAAAATAAAAATCACTACTATCAAAGTCACCCTCAACTAGTGTTTTGAAGATGAAATAACGGGAAAGCACTTTTAAAAGCATAAAATGCCGCACACCATACAAATGCAAAATGTTACTAAATTTTGAGTTGTTAAATTATTGCCCATTAGTAAGATTGATTAAAAATGATGTTCTTGCCAGGTGTGGTGCCTCACGCCTGTAATCCCAGCACTTTGGAAGGCCGAGATGGGCGGATCACGAGGTCAGGAGTTTGAAACCAGCCTGACCAACATGGGAAAACCCTGTCGCTACTAAAAATACAAAAAAAAATTATCCAGGCGTGGCGGTGTGCAACTGTAATCCCAGCTTCTAAGGAGGGTGAGGCAGGAGAATTGCTTGAACCCAGGAGACGGAGGTTGCAGTGAACCAAGATTTCGCCATTGCACTCCCGCCTGGGCACACAAGACTCTGTCTCAAAATAATAATAATAATGTTCTTTAGGGGAAACTTTTAAATTTTTAAAGTTTTTAGAATTAAAAATCAGGATGCAGACTTAGGCCCCAAATTCACTGAAAAAATATTTCACTAGTATATTTGCTTCAGAGAAATGGAAATGAACTTTTACAAAATCATTAATCTATTGCTCAAAATAAATTGATCACACATACAAAAAAAAAAGGGAAAAAAAATCAAAGCTTCAAACCAATCTTTAGTGGCTGCATATCACTCGTTGCCTGGGGTTGGGGAGGGAATGACTGTAAAGGGAAAGGAAGCTTTTTAGAGTGATGGAAATGCTCTATGTCTTCACATGGAAGAATACTTCAAAACTCATCGAAATGTACATTTTAGATGGGCACAATTTATGTGTGTACATTACACCTCAATAAATTTAGTTTAAATTTTTTTTTAAAGTCTATCCTGTTTCCTTAATTAAAAAAAAAAAATTAGTTGCACCATGATCTGAAAGATAATTTTTAAAATTAGATCTAATGCAACAGGCTTGAAGATTAAATAAAACAGTCTTGAAGAGTTAAGAGGGTGACAAAACAATGAGTCAATGACATAAAAAAGTGGGGGTCACTTTTTCTGACCTTCTGACCTCAAGGTCAACTCAGATTACGGAAAAAAAAAAAAAAAACCAATGGACGCATAATCAAGGTTCGGGGAGGGGTATGGAGAGAAATCTCAGCTTCTGGTCAAGACGACAAAAACCAAAATCGGTATTACTTCAGAAGGCACATTGGAAAAGGCACAGATGTGGGTGCACTTCAGACCCAGGTTCAATGGATCTAGGCCGTTAAGTGTATGACCTTGAGAGTCCTCAACTGAGCCTCAGTTTCCCTTTCTGTAAAATGGAGACAATGAGGGCTTAGAGTTTAGCTGAGCACACAGCAAGTGCTCGACATATAATACATGATCTTATGTAAGGCACCAGAACTTGGAGCTGACTGGAAATGTATGCAGACTAAAGCCCTGCCCCCCAATCCCACCGCAGTTTCCCTCTGAGGGTCGTGGTCCCTCTCCTACGCCTTATCGCCCCCAGTCAGGCCTCCCTTCCTTCCCCAATACCCTCCACACAACCTTTTCATCCCTCGCCCCGGCAGCTCCAGAGGCCTCCCACCTCCCGGGCCCCACCTCATTGAGGAAGCGGGTGACATCGTAGACTCTCCCATGGATTACAAGCCACAGTTCCTTCAAGGAGTTGCGCTTCGCCACCTCCTCCAACCGGTAATAGGTGGCTGAGGTGTCGACCTCCTGCCCTTTCCCATCGTTGCCGCTAGCTTCCGCAGTCGCCATCGAACCGGACATACCGCCTCTCCACAGCTAACTGGGATTCCGCTACTACCTTCCTTGAGACCCGGCGCTCAGCCTTCCTCGGCTTCCGTAGCTAGGGCCCATAAGGCCTTGAGAGGGATCCTAGCAACAGCCAATCACACTTCCGAATAGTTTTTCGTTGTTGTTTTTTTCTTCACCAATGAAACGAGGGGGCACAGTTCGAAATCCCGCCCACTCCTCGCCCCATCCTCCAGGTGAAAGTGTGGTTCGAGGTCCAACTAACCAATAAGGGTCGTTCAACCTCCAACCTCACCAATCAGATACCGTGATTTTTGGACTGGCGCCAAAAAGAGGCGTGCTGACAGGTGTCACCTCAGGAGAGGTTCCCCTTCGCTCAGCCAGTGGGCCTGCAGGGTCTCCGGTGCTCCGTTTCCCTTCCCATCGCTGTAACTTTCTCCTGAGTCTCAGGAAGCTCGTTTCCCCCATACTACCGGCGCAGCCTGTATCCCAACCCTGATTTTACATCTTTGCTGCCTCCAGTCCGTGATCTGGCCAATCCCGTCTCTCTAAGGCTCAGTTTCCCCATCAGTAAAATGGACTTGATAAGCTCTCTCTTACAAAGGAGTTTGCCTTTTTTAATTTTTTTTTTCTGAGACAGGGTCTCGCTCTGTCCCCTAGGCTGGAGTGCAGCGGTGTGATCTCGGCTCACTGCAACCTCCGCTGCCCAGGTTCAAGCGATTCTCCTGCCTCAGCCTCCCGAGTAGCTGGGATTACAGGCATCCGCCACCACGCCCCGCTAATTTTTGTAGTTTTAGTAGAGATGGGATTTCACCCTGTTGGCCAGACTGGTCTCGAACTCCTGATCTCAGCTGATCCGCCCACCTCGGCTTCCCAAAGCTCTGGGATTACAGGCGTGAGTCACTGTGCCCGGCCGGGTTTGCCCATTTAAATGAGAGTGTCCGTAATGCGCTTGGCGCATAGTAATCGCTAAACACGGTAGCCGATCAGAAAGGCAATTGCTTTCCCGAGTTGGGACAGCAATTGAGAGTAGAGTGTGGAGTACCCCACGTTTCTACCACCATTCAGAATCCGATTTTCAAACGAATTCTGTGATGATCAGGATCAATCTGCACTATTTTAGTCTCTACGTGATCTAAAATAGAATTGAACTCAACTGCCCCCGGCTAGAGGTCCTGGCACTTTCGAATTCCAAGTTTGGTTAATGGGAAGTTGTGCACCACTTTTTTACTGCCATCGTAACTGACAGATTGCTCTTCCTATAATGTCATTTTCATCCTGTCACTCTCGCAGTCTACCATTCAGGGCTTTCCACAATCCATTCGCAACCTCTTTCACTAACATATAATATTTTCCCCCATTCCCTTTATAAGCCTGTTGCGCCAGCCCCAACTCCGAAACCTGCTGGTGTAAAACCACACCAGTGGTCATCTCAGGTCCACCAAGTTAAGATATTCTCTTCCTTCCAATGCCCACTGGCCTTTCGAGTTCCTCTTCAGTTTCTTCCTTTTTCACAAACTCTTCTACCGCTCTGAGCTCCTGTGGTTCCATCCCTTTGTAGTACATAAAGAAGTGTATCACTATTTTGGGAAACCTGCTTCCTCCATAAATTTTAACTTTAGGTAGGGCGCGGTGGCTCACATCTGTAATCCCAGCACTTTGGGAGACCAAAAAGGGCGGATCACAAGGTCAGGAGATCCAGACCATCCTGGCCATGGTGAAACCCCATCTCTACCAAAATACAAAAAAAAAAAAAAATTAGACGGGCATGGTGGTATGTGTCTGTAGTCTCAGCTACTCAGGAGACTGAGGTAGGGGAATCACTTGAACCTAAAAGACGGAGGTTGCAGTGAGCTGAGATCGCACCCCTGCACTCCAGCGTGGCAACAGAGCAAGACTCTGTCTTAAAAAATAAAAATTAACTTTACATATTTTACTTCCCTAGTTAGACAGACACTACGAGAACAATCTCACAAGATTCTTAGGACCCTCCACAAACTCTAGATTCAAATATTTACATTTATTCCAAACATTTACTGTTTACTGTTACAAGTCTTAATGATAGGCCGCAAGAAACAAAATCTCCGAAAGAAATAAAAACATTTACAGGCCGAACCCAGTGGCTCAAGCCTGTAATCCTAGTACTTTGGGAAGCCGAGGTGGGCAGATTACTTGAATCCAGGAGTCAAGACCAGGCTGGGCAACATAGTGAGACTCTTGTCTATACAAAAAATACAAAAATTAGCTGGGCATGGTGGCATATACCTATAATCCTGGTTATTTGAGAGGCTGAGATCTGAGGATGCCTTGAGCCTGGGAAGTTGAGGCTTCAGTGAGCTATGATCACACCACTGTACTCCAGCCTGGGTAACAGAGCAAAACCCTGTCTCAAAAAATAATAATAAATGAATTAAAACAAAAAAATTTACAAATTCTGGCACTTAAGTGACATTTTATTTGAATTTTTTTTTTAGAATTTCAAACAGGTAAGTTGCAAGAATAATAAAATGAATGACTGTATACTTTTAACTTAGGTTTACCAATTGTTAATATTTTTCAATATTTGATTTCTTCCATATATATTTTGATCTTTTTTGATCGTTGTTGTTAATAGTGCTGAACTATTTCAGATATCACCACCCTTTACAGCCAAATAATTCTACATGTATCTTCCAAAAATAAGAATATACTGTTACATAACTGCAGTATGATTTTCAAATTCAGATAATTTAACATTCACACGAAACTATTGTCTCACATACTCTCCATATTATTTTCCATTATTGCATTCATGTTTCTTGTGGAATTTTAGTGTGTCTGTACGATCCAGGATCTGATTCAGGATCATTTATTGCACTTATCTGTGTCTCTTGAGTCTCCTTTAATCTGGAACATTTTGTTAACCTTGCTTTTTCTTTCATGACATTGACATTTTTAAATAGTATAGCCTCAAACTGAATTTTTTTTTTTTTTTTTTTTTTTTTGAGACAGAGTTTTGCTTTTGTAGCCCAGGCTGGAGTACAATGGCAAGATCTCGGCTTACCAAAACCTCCGCCTCCTACATTCAAGCAATTCTCTCGCCTCAGCCCCCGGAGTAGCTTGGATTACATGCATGCACCACCACACCTGGCTAATTTTTGGTATTTTTGGTAGAGATGGGGTTTCTCCATGCTGGTCAGGCTGGTCTAGAAATCCCGACCTCAGGTGATCCACCCACCTTGGCCCCCTAAAGTGGGATTACAGGAGTGAGCCACTGTGCCCAGCCTCAAATCGAATTTTATACTGAAAAATTATTGTGGCCTACATGTTTTTGTTATAAATTCGTATTCACAATTTATAGCACATGTTAGCCAGAAAGTCTGGCTTGGAATACTTGTCCCTGCCACTCACAAACTTGGTGACCTTGGTGACCTTTTCCATGGGGATACCCACTTGTTCCAGCGCCATTTGATAAAAACATAATTCCCCCTTAAATTGTTTTCCTTTGTCGAAAATTGATTGATCATATTAAATATAGTTGTCTTTCAGCTGAACTTTCTATTCTGTTCCAATGACTTATTTGTTTATCCTTATGCCAATTCCATAGTCTTAATTATTGTAACTTTGTAGTAAGGCATTAAATCAGGTAATATAAGTCTTATAGCTTTGCTCTTTTTTTTTTTTTGCAATGACTCTGTCACCCAGGCTGGAGTGCAGTGGCACCATCTCGGCTCACTGCAACCTCTGCCTCCTGGGTTCAAGCAAGTCTCTTGCCTCAGCCTCCCAAGTAGCTGGGACTATAGGCGCCCACCACCAAGTGCAGCTAATATTTTGTATTTTTAGTAGAGACAAGGTTTCACCGTGTTAGCCAGGATGGTCTCGATTTCCTGACCTTGTGATCTGCCTGCCTCGGCCTACCAAAGTGCTGGGATTACAGGGGTGAGCCACTGCAGCCGGCCTCTTAACCTTTGAAAATTATTTTTGCTTTTCTAGATCCTTTGATTTTCCACATACTTTTTTTTTCCCCACTCTTGTCACCCAGACTGGAGTGCAATGACATGATCTCAGCACACTGCAACCTATGCCTCCCGGATTCAAGAGATTCTCCTGTCTCAGGCTCCCGAGTACCTGGGATTACAGGCCCCCACCACCACATTCAGCTAATTTTCGTATTTTTGGTAGAGATGGGGTTTCATCATGTTGGCCAGGCTGGTCTTGAACTCTTGACCTCAGGTTATCCACCCACCTCGGCTTCCCAAAGTGTTGGGATTACAGGCATGAGCCACGGTGCCCACCTCCACATACATTCTAAAATTAGCTTGTTGACCAAGTGACCAAATTAAAACATCTCCATAATAAATCATGTTGACAGCATGTACCCCCTGGTGTGATGTGATGAAAAGGGCTTGTTGCCACTGTGGCATTCTTCCACAAAACCCATAATCATAGTCCAAGCATGGGAAAAACATCAGGTAAACCCAAACTGAGGGACATTCTACATAATGCCTGACCAGTACTCCTCCAAACTGTCATGCTCATTAAAAAAAAAAAAGGAAAGACTGAGAAATTGTCATAGACTCAAGTTAACGAAGAAGACATGCCAGTTCAATGCAGTGTAGTATCTTGGACTGGATCCTAGAACAGAAAAAGGGCACTAGGGAAAAACTAGTGAAATCCAAATAAAACAGTAAGGTACCAGTGTTGATTTCTTACTTTTGACAAATGTATCATGATAATGTAAAATATTAACATTATGGGAAATTGAGAGAGTATACAGAAACTTACTGTATGATTTTTGCAACTTTTCTATAAATCTAAAATTATTATAAAAATAAAGGTTATTAAAGATATGAAAATCTTACCATGTATATCATAGATGACTAAAAAAAAATAAAATAAAATAAAGGTTATTTTGGGCCGGGTGTGGTGGCTCATGCCTGTAATCCAAGCACTTTGGAGGCCAAGGCGGGTAGATCACCTGAGGTCGGGAGTTCAAGACCAGCCTGACCAACATGGTGAAACCCCGTCTTTAAAAAAAAAGGTAAAAATTAAAAAATAAATTTAAAAATAAAATAAAAAATAAAGGTTATTTATTTATTTTTTTTTTTTGCTGGGCATAGTGGCTCATGTCTGTAATCTCAGCACTCTGGAGGCTGAGACGGAAGGATTGCTTGAGCTCAGGAGTTCAAGATCAACCTGGGTAACATAGCAAGACCTCATCTCTAAAAAAAATGTAAAAATTATCTGGGCGGCCGGGCGCGGTGGCTCAAGCCTGTAATCCCAGCACTTTGGGAGGCCGAGGCGGGTGGATCACGAGGTCAAGAGATCGAGACCATCCTGGTCAACATGGTGAAACCTCGTCTCTACTAAAAATACAAAACATTAGCTGGGCATGGTGGCGCGTGCCTGTAATCCCAGCGACTCAGGAGGCTGAGGCAGGAGAATTGCCTGAACCCAGGAGGCGGAGGTTGCGGTGAGCCGAGATCGCGCCATTGCACTCCAGCCTGGGTAACAAGAGCGAAACTCCATCTCAAAAAAAAAAAAAAAAAAAATTATCTGGGCATGGTGGTGGGCACCTATAGTCCCAGCTCCTTGGGAAGCTGAGGCAGGACTGCTTGAACCCAGGAGTTGGAGGCTACAGTGAGCTATGATTGTGCCACTGCACTCCAGCCTGGGTGGCAGAGTGAGACCCTGTTTCTAAAAAAAAAAAAACAGCTTCTTAATTTTTACAAAAGTCCTTATAAATGAGTTTACAGGGAACAGACATCTTAAAAACCTTACTTTTCATAAACCATTTAGTTCAGTTTTTTTTTAATTTGTAGTTTTCAATGTAGACATCTTTAGTATATTTTGTTAAATGTATTTCTAAATACTTTGGGATTCTCTTATGGGTTTTTCTTTTTCTTTTTTTTGAGACAGAGGCTTGCACTGTCACCCAGGCTGTAGTGCAGTGTCGTGATCTCGGCTCACTGCGATCTCCACCTCCTGGGTTCAAGCAATTCTCCTGCCTCAACCTCTGGAGTAGCTGGGACTGCAGGCGTGCTCCACCACGCCCACCTAATTTTTTTGTATTTTTAGTAGAGACAGGGTTTCACCATGTTGCCCAGGATGGTCTCGATCTCATGATCTCGTGATCCGACCGCCTCAGCCTCCCAAAGTGCTGGAATTACAGACGTAAGCCACCGCGACCGACCCAACACTTCAATTTTGAATGCCTCTACAAATGAATTTTCCAACTGTTTGCTGCCAGTCTAGATAAACATAATTGATTTTGCACATTGACTTAGTATCTTATACCTTGCCAAATTCACTTATAGTTCCAATAATTATTTTGTGGATTTCTTAGATTTATCTATGTAACAATTATGTCATCTGCTAATGGTGACAGCTTTGTTTCCATTTTCTTTCCAATCTGTATGCCTTTTTTCCTTGCCTTATTGCACTGGCTATGACTTTCAGTACAACGCTGAATAGAAATGGTGAAGTGAGCACCCCTGTCTTGTTCCTAATCTTAGGAGGAAAGCATTCAGTCTTTCACAATTAAATATAATTTTCAGTAGATGCCTTTTATCAGCTTGAGGATCTTAAGGATACAGTTTCCTGAGTTTGTTTTATTTTTATTTTGTTTTTATTAAGAAAAGATGTTGAATCCTGTTGAACATTTGCTTCTTTTCTTTCTTTTTTTTGAGACAGGGTTTTGCTTTGTGGCCCAGGCTGGAGTGTAGTGGCACCATCAAGGTTCATTGCAGTCTTGACCTCCTGGGCTCACAAACAATCCTTCCACCTCAGTCTCCCGAGTAGCTAAGACCACAGGCTCACACCACCACAGCCAGCTAAGTTTTGTATTTTTTGTAGAGAGAGGGGTTTGCCATGTTGCCCAGGCTGGTCTCAAACTCCTGAGCTCATGTGATCCACCCACTTCAGCCTCCCAAAGTGCTGGGATTACAGGCATGAGCCACTGTTCCTGGCCTGTTGAATATGTTTTCTACATCTATTGGAATGATCATATTATTTTTCTCCTTTATTCTGTTAATATGGTGAATTTCACCGAATGGTTTTCAAAAACTTAACCATCTTTGCATTCCTGAGATAAATCGAGCCTGATTATGATGTTAATCTTTTTTATTGAATTCAATTTTCTAATATTTTAAAAAGATCTTTGTATTTATATTCAGGAAGAATATTGGTCTGTTATTTTCTCTTCTTGGAGGTCTTTGATAGTTTTTTTCAAGCTCTTTGACAAATATTTACTGGGTAGCTACAGGAAAGCATTGTGTCGCCGTGAGAAACAAACATTTTAGCACACTGCCTGTCACAGAGAGTCCCCCGTAAATGCAGACTCTTTTGGTGGGGTTATTATTTCTAGATGCTGAAAACTGAAACCCAGTTCTTATGGAAAATTACAAGGAAGATAGCACCATATAAAACTATTTTAACATGAACATTTTACTATTGCTGTTTTTACAATCAGTTAGAAAATCCTCTCCCCAGGCTGGATGATAATCAATGTGTATTCTGTAGTTTATCTGAGATAACAGTATTTTAGTTTGCCAGACACTGCTTCAGGGGAGTTGTTATTTACCTTGTAAGCTCATTCTACTGCTTTTGTATAAACAGGAAATGGTCAAGGCAAACACTGTGCATGCTCCTTGAGAATAGAGCAAGAAGCAAGGATGCTGTTCCAGTTTTTGCAGCCATCAGGCGTGCCCTGTGTTCTCATACCCTTTTGAGGGGGCAGCGGGGAGGAGTGTTCCCTTTTCCTCTTCCAGGAATGAAATACAATGAGGTAGCCCTCCAATCCGTTCTTGCCCTTCTCAAGATATTATGTTCCCTGGCAACCTACTCTCTGCCCCTGCCAGAGAGTAGGTCGTCACAGTCCAGCACTCTCTTTCCCTTCCCAGAGCCAGGCCTGAGTCATCTAGTGTTTGGGAGGCTTCAGAAAGTCGGTGCAAAGTTAGGAACCTGTATCCTCCAGGGAATAGCCTCAGGGGGTGTCTGGTTGTCAGCATTCTGGAGTAGATCCCACCCCCAGGTCAGCCAGAACTTCCTGGCCCGTTGGTGGCCTCTTCCGGAGTTTCACCCAAGACCATCCAGTCAGTCTTATGCCAGTGAGGCCCAACTCGCACCAGCCCAGCCAAGCTTCTCCAAGTGAAAGAAACTATAGGCTGATGCAAACAGCCATTGGCAAGGATGCTTTCCACCCTGGGTTGGTTTCCCCGGCTTCAGAATACTCACTGTTCCTCCTTCCAGTGTTTGTTAGTTTATTTTTAATAGGTAATAAATACGGTTCACTTTTATTTATCCTCTCCACAGCTCTTTCCTTTTCTTACAAAGCATAGCTTATTATAGATAAACTGTTTTACTTTATTTGTTGCTTTATTCGCTTAACAATTTTTCTTCAAGGTCATTCCACATTTTTGTTTGTTTATTTATTTATTGAGACAGAGTTTCACCCTGTCACCCAGGTTGGAGTGCAATGGCACCATCTTGGCTCACTGCAACCTCCACCTCCTAGGTTCAAGTGATTCTCCTGCTTCAGCCTCCTAAGTAGCAGGAATTACAAGCACACGCCACCATGTCTGGCTAATTTTTTAAATTTTAGTAGAGATGGGGTTTCACCATGTTGGCCAGGCTGGTCTCGAACTCCTTGCCTCAAGTGATCTGCCTACATTGGCCTCCCAAAGTGCTGAGATTACAGACTCAATATCATTTTTTCCTTTTATTATTTTAATTATTTATTTATTTATTTTTTTGAGACAAAGTCTCTATCACCAAGGCTGGAGTGCAATGGCACAATCTCAGCTCACTGCAACCTCGGCCTCCCAGGTTCAAGCTATTCTCCTGCCTCAGCCTACCAAGTAGCTGGGATTACAGGCACACTCCACCATGTCCACCTAATTTTTGTATTTTTAGTAGAGATGGCATTTCACCATGTTGGCCAGGCTGGTCTCAAACTCCTGACTTTAGTTGATCTGCCCCCCTTGGCCTCCCAAAGTTCTGAAATTACAGGTGTGAGCCACCATGCCCGACCTCAATATCATTTCAAAGAGAAGTTCCAGGGCCAGGCATGGTGGCTCACACCTGTAATCCTAGCACTTTGTGAGGCCAAAGCCAGCGGGTCACCAGAGGTTGGGAGTTCGAGACCAGCCTGACCAACATGGAGAAACCTTGTCTCTACTTAAAATACAAAATTAGCCAGGTATGGTGGCACATGCCTGTAATCCCAGCTACTCAGGAGGCTGAGGCAGGAGAATTGCTTGAATCCAAGAGGCAGAATTGCTTGAACTGCGGCAAGCCAAGATTGCGCCATTGCACTCCAGCCTGAGCAACAAAAGTGAAACTCCATCTCAAAAAAATAAAAATAAAAAAATAAAGAGAAGTTCCTCATTCTCTTCTACAGCCACATGGCATTCCATTTAGAGTTGTACCATAGCTTATTTTATCAGTATTCTATTAGTATATATTTGCATTGGTTCCAGCCTTTTGTCATTACCTTCAATACTTCAGTGAATAACTATGTACATTTGCCCTTTGGATCCTGTGCAATGCTATCTATAGGATATATTACCATAAGTGGGAGTAGCTGAATCAAAGAGTATGTGCTTTTATACTTGTAGCAGATATTTCAACTTGCCCTTCCTATGGAATGTATTAATTTATACACCCACCCACAATGCATAAGAATCCCTGCTTTCGTAAAGTCTTACCAACAATGTATGTGATCCATAGACCAGTGAAACAAAAGAAATAATAACAAGAATAGAAGATATGCCAGGCAGAGTGGCTCATGCCTGTAATCCCAACTCTTTGGGCAACCACTTAGCTGGAAGGATCACTTGAGCACAGGAGTTCAAGACAAACCTGAGCAACATAGCAAGACCCCACTCTTAAAAAATAAAAATAGGCCGGGCATGGTGGCTCACGCCTGTAATCCCAGCACTTTGAGAGGCCGAGGCAGGCGGATCACGAGGTCAGTAGATCGAGACCATCCTGGCTAACATGGTGAAACCCCATCTCTAAAAATAATAATAATAAAATAAAAATAAGGCAGGGTGCAGTAGCTTAGGCCTGTAATCCCATCACTTTGGGAGGCCGAGGTGGGTGGATCAGGAGGTCAGCAGTTCAAGACCAGCCTGACCAATATGGTGAAACCCTGTCTCTACTAAAAATACAAAAATGAGACGGATGTGGTGGTACATGCCTGTAATCCCAGCTATGTGGGAGGCTGAGGCAGGAAAATTGCTTGAACCTGGGAGGCGGAGGTTGCAGTGAGCTGAGATCCTGCCATTGCACTCCAGCCTGGGCAACAAGAGCGAAACTCCATCCCAAAAAAAAAACCAGAAAGTGAAAAGAGGGGCTGAACAGAGTGGCTCCTGCCTATAATCCCAGCACTTTGGGAGGCCAAGGCGGGAAGATTGCTTGAGGTCAGGAGTTTGACTGGGTAACATAGGGAGATCCTGCCTCTATTCAAAAAAAAAAAAAAAAAAAAAAAAGACAACCTAGTTTTAAATGGGCAAATAATTTGAAATGGACATTTTCCAAAGAAAATATACAAATGGCCAATAAGCACATGAAAGATGCTCAACATCATTAGTCATTAAGGAAATGCAACTCAAAACCACAACAAGAGTTCACTTCACACCCACTAGGATGGCTACAATCAAAAAAGACCGTAACAAGTGTTGATGAGGATTCAGAAGAATTGGTACACTTATACACCACTAGCCGGAATGTAAAATGGAACAACTGCTGTGGAAAACAGTTGGGCATTCCTTGCAAAGTTAAACACAGAGTGACCTTTAGCCCAGCAATTTCACTCCTAGGTATATTCAAGATTACTGAAAACATGTTCACACAAAAATTTGCAGCCAGGCGTGGTGGCTCATGCCTGTAATCCCAGCACTTTGAGAGGCTGAGGTGGCCGGATTGCTTGAGGTCAGGAGCTCAAGACCAGCCTAGCCAACATGGTAAAACCTCGTCTCTACTAAAAATACAAAAAAATTAACTGGGCATTTTGGCACACGCCTGTAGTTCCACCTACTCAGGTGGCTGAGGCAGGGGAATCGCTTGAACCCAAGAGGCGGAGGTTGCAGTGAGCCAAGATCACGCCACCACACTCCAGCCTAAGTGATAGTGCGAAACTCCATCTCAAAAAACCAAACCAAACAAAAGAAAAACAGGCCGAGCAAGGTGGCTCAGGCCTGTAATCTCAGCTTGGGAGGTCGAGGCGGGCAGATCACCTGAGGTCAGGAGTTCGAGACCAGCCTGGGCAACATGGTAAAATCCTGTCTCTACTAAAAATGCAAAATTAGCTGGGCCTGGTGGCCCATGCCTGTGATCCCAGCTACTCCTGAGGCTGAGGCAGGAGAATCACTTGAACTTGGGAGGCGGAGGTTACGGTGAGCCGACATCGAGCCATTGCATTCCAAACTGGGCAACAAAAGCAAAACTCCATCTCAAAAAAAAAAAAAAAAAAACTTGCTCACAAATATAATAGCATTATTAATAATAGCCAAAAAATGAAAACAATCTAAATATTCAATTAATGCATGGATAAATAAAATGTGGTTTTATCCTTAAAATGGAATAGTATTCAGCAACAAAAATAACATGCCAAAACATGGTGAAAACATCATGCTAAGTGAAAGAAGCTAGTCACAAAAGATCACATTCTGTATGATTTTATTTATAGGGCATTTCTAAAAGAGGCATATCTCTAGAAAAATATAGTAGATGTAGTGGTTGCCTAGGACCAAGAGTATTGGGGGGAATGGGGAGTGACTGCTAATGGGTAAGAAAAGGTGAACATGTTCTAAAACTAAATTGAATCTCATAAATATGTATAATTATTATGTATCAAAAAATAAGATAAAATTAGATTGTAACAATGGTTGCACAACCCGGTGTCTATACTAAAAAATATTCAATTTTGGCAGGGCACGGTGGCTTACGCCTGTGATCCCAGCACTTTGGGAGGCTCAGGTGGGTGGATCACGAGGTCAGGAGATTACGAGGTCAGGAGATCGAGACCATCCTGGCTAACACAGTGAAACCCTGTCTCTACTAAAAATACAAAAAATTAGCCAGTCATGGTAGCAGGCACCTGTAGTCCCGGTTATGCAGGAGACTGAGGCGGGAGAATCGCTTGAAGCCGGGAGGCAGAGGTTGTAATGAGTGGAGATTGAGTCATTGCATGCAGCCTGGGCAACAGAGTGAGACTCCATCGCAAAAAAAAAATAATAATAATAATTCAATTTTACAAGTTAAATGGGTGAATTGTATGGTATGTGAGTTATATCTCAATAAAGCTGTTAAAATCACAAATGAAACCCAGATATGGTATTAGAAGTCTGGATTCAGTGTTATGCAAAAGTCATGAAGAGGAGGACAGAGAGTGATTTAAAAATACTAAAAGGCTGCAATCCCTGTCAGGTGCAGAACCAATGAGCAAATGGATGTGAAAAGACTTTAAAATTGTCAAGCTCTTTATAAGAGATTCTTTTTATTTTTTGTTTTTTTGAGACAGGGTCTCACTCTGTTGCCCTGGTGGGCAGTGGCATGGTCACTGCTCACTGCAATCTCGAACTCCTGGGTTCAAGCTGTTCTCCTGCCTCAGCCTCCCACGTAGCTGGGTCTACAGGCACCAGGTAGCTGTGCCACCATGCCCAGGTAATTTCTTCTATTTTTATTTATTTATTTATTTATTTTTGAGACGGAGTTTCACTCTTGTTACCCAGGCTGGAGTGCAATGGCGCGATCTCGGCTCACCGCAACCTCCGCCTCCCGGGTTCAGGCAATTCTCCTGCCTCAGCCTCCTGAGTAGCTGGGATTACAGGCACGCGCCACCATGCCCAGCTAATGTTTTGTATTTTTAGTAGAGACGGGGTTTCACCATGTTGACCAGGATGGTCTCGATCTCTTGACCTCGTGATCCACCCGCCTCGGCCTCCCAAAGTGCTGGGATTACAGGCTTGAGCCACCGCGCCCAGCCCCAATTTCTTCTATTTTTAGTAGAGGCAGAGTCTTCCCATGTTGCCTAGGCTGGTCTCAAACTTCTAGGCTCAAGTGATCCTCCTGCCTTGGCCTCCCAAAGTGCTGGGATTACAGGCTCGAGCCACAGAGCCTGGCCAGATTCTTTTTGTTAAAGATAATCTAGCACATAGATTAGATCACTGTCACTGTTTTTACTACAATCTGCTGGGCAAAGGCCACTTTGGTAAGTCATAATCTTTCTATAAACACAAAGATTCCTCTAAGTTGGTTTTGCCCTCCAAATGCACCAAAAACAGACTTTTTCTAGGCTGTTGAGAATGAGTAACAAGGGACAGAAAGCTCCATGGTGATTAAATTAACCTTTACTGTTTGTTTGAGAAGGAGTCTCACTCTGTCATTCAGGCTAGAGTGCAGTGGCTCAATCTCGGCTCACTGCAACCTCCGCCTCCCAGGCTTAAGAAATTCTTTCTCCTGCCTCAGCCTCCCAAGTAGCTGGAACTACAGGCACATGCCATCATGCCCAACTAACTTTTGTATTTTTAGTAGTGAAGGGGTTTCACCATGTTGGCCAGGCTGGTCTCGAACTCCTGACCTCAGGTAATCTACCCTCCTCAGCCTCCCAGAGTGCTGGGATTACAGGCATGAGCCACCATGCCTGGTCATTTACTGTACTTTTTAAATCAGCTTTATTAAGATATCATATTTTGGCTGGTCGCAGTGCCTCACGCCTGTAATTCCAGCACTTTGGGAGGCTAAGGCAGGTGAATCACCTGAGGTCAGGGGTTTGAGACCAGCCTGACCAACATGGTGAAACCCCATCTCTAATAAATACAAAAAATTAGCTGGGCATGGTGGTGCATGCCTGTAGTCCCAGCTACTTGGGAGGCTGAGGCCCAGGAGAATCACTTGAACCTGGGAGGTGGAGATTGCAGTGAGCTGAGATTACACTCCAGCCTGGGCAACAAGAGTGAAACTCTGTCTCAAAAAAAAAAAAAAAAAAGATATCATTTTTTTTGCACTAC
>NW_022436955.1:12948716-13019850 GCF_009761245.1 Sapajus apella | reverse complement strand
TTGCTAGAGGAATGAAAGTGGCTATGGATTATGTAATAAGTTATTGGAGTGGTAAAGGAAACAGTTTTTAAATGTTTAATTTTTTGAATACATAATACATTCACATAGTACAAAACTTTAAAAATTAAAAGACATACAATAAAGTGTCTCTTACCCACCTTTTCTGCCCTGTTTCACTCATCCCTCCCAGGTAATCACTTCTATTATTTTTTTCTGTATCATCCTGAGTTGCTTTCTGCAAATGCAAGTAAATATAAATGTGCTTATTATTATTATTATTAATTATTTTTGAGACAGGGTTTCACTCTTGTCACCCAGGCTGGAGTGCAATGGCTGGATCTTGGGTCACTGCAACCTCTGTCCCCTGGGTCCAAGCGATTCTCCTGCCTCAGCCTCCCGAGTAGCTGGGATTACAAGAGCATGCCACCATGCCCAGCTAATTTTTGTATGTTTACCAGAGATGGGGTTTCGCCATGTTGTCCAGGTTAGTCTCGAACTCCTGACCTCAGGTGATCCACTCACCTCGGCCTCCCAAAGTGTTGGGATTATAGGTGTGAGCCACCTCGCCGGGCTGTAAATGTGCTTATTTTATCCCCTTTTAATATAAAAGGTAGCAAACAACACACAGTTGTATATCTTCTGTATTTTACTTAATGACATATCTTAGACATTTTTAGATATTCATACCTAGAGGAATCCCTCATTCATTTTTGCAACTGCATAGCTTTCCACAGTTTAGTATTCACAATTTGGTATGAATGTACCATAATTTAACTCAACTCTGACTGTTGGAGATTTAGGTTGTTTCCAGTCTTTTGCATTTACAAACAATACTGTAATTAATAATCTTGAACTTACATCATTAGTCACATGTGCAAGAAGAAATAGGACTTCTAGGTGTTTTTTTGGTAGTGTTAGCAATGGCACCAATTTATATTCTCACTGGCAATGTGTTTAAGTGCCAGTTTACCCAGCCCAATACATAGAGTGGGTTATCAAAGCTTTCAAGTCATTCTAATCTTACATTTTAAAAGCTTGTATTGCAATGTAGTTTTAATTTCCATTTATCTTCTCTTGTTTTGTTTTGTTTTTTTCTCACTGTCGCCCAGGCTGGAGTGCAGTGGCATGATCTTGGCTCACTCCAACCTCTGTATCCCGGGTTCAAGCGATTCTCTGGCCTCAGTTTCCCAAGTACCTGGGATTACAGGCACCAGCCACCACGCCCAGCTAAATTTTGTATTTTTAGCAGAGATGGGGTTTCACCATGTTGCCCAGGCTGGTCTGCAACTCCTGACCTCAAGTGTTTGGCCCGCCTCAGCCTCCCAAAGTGCTGAGGTTACAGGGGTGAGTCACCACGCCCAGCCTCCATTTCTCTTCTTATGCTTGAGGTTAAACATCTATTTCTTTTTTGTTGTTGTTAGAGATAAAGTCTCGCTCTGTCACCCAGGCTGCAATGCAGTGATACGAACAGCCTACTGCAATCTCGAACACCTGGGCTCAAGAGATCCTCCTCCCTTGGCTTCCTGAGTAGCTGGGACTACAGTCCTGTGTCACCATGCCTGGCTGATTTTTTAAATTTCTGTAGAGATGGGATCTTGCTATGTTGCTTAGGCTGGTCTCAAACTCTAGATCCTCCCACCTCAGCCTCCCAAAGTGCTGGGATTATTAAGTGTGAGCCACCATGCTTGGCCTGATCATCTGTTTTTACAGTTTAGAGTCAGAAAGGAATTTTTCAATCTTCTACCCACATCAAGTCTTGAAATTTATCTTAATTGCCAAAAATTTCTTTTGAGTTGAAATGGCTTAATTTTTTTAATAGAGTTTTCTATTTTTAATATTTGGTTAAACCAAATACATCTTTTGTAAACAAACTGAGCACCAGGCCAACAAAAAAAGGGGGAATAAAAGCAAGAGAAACAAAAAGCCTAAGGGTGCCCCTTATTGGACATGAGAGTCAGGCCTGCTCCCTTCCTTAAAGGAAGAGGGCTTTTTGCCCTTGGGCATCAACATGGGTTCCTGTTCCTAAGCACCAGAAATGGATATGAACAGAGAATGCGGCCCTGAAATGCTTAAGCATCTTTTCACAACCCATTGGTTCAGCAACTCCAAGTGCATGGGGATTCTTTGATGTGCCCTTTTCACAGGCACAAGCAGATTTGTGTTTTTTGGGTTTTTTTTAGATGGAGTCTTGCTCTGTCACCCAGACTGGAGTGCAGTGACACAATTTCAGCTCACTAAGCCTCCATCTCCTGGGTTCAAGTGATTCTCCTGCCTCAGCCTCCCCAGTAGCTGGGGTTACAGGGGCATGCCATCACACTCGGCTAATTTTTGTATTTTTAGTAGAGACAGGGTTTCACCATGTTGGCCAGGCTGGTCTTGAACTCCTGACTTTAAGTGATCTGCCCACCTCAGCTTCCCAAAGTGCTGGGATTATAGGCGTGACCCACCGCACCCATCCCCCTACAGATTTGTGAAGAGCAATTTCTTCCACTTCCCAATATATGGCTTACTACCACTGACAGTGCCAGTGGCCCCAAGATCCTGCCTGTGCAATCACCAAGGTTGACTATATCTTCCAGCTGGTGGTGGCTGGAATGTCATTGTGCAGGGGCAAAGAGATCTCTGTGGTGCCAAACAGGTCTGGTATAGAAGACAATACGGAAGGCCGGGCGCGGTGGCTCACGCCTGTAATCCCAGCACTTTGGGAGGCCAAAGCGGGTGGATCACAAGGTCAGGAGATTGAGACCATCCTGGTTAACATGGTGAAACCCTGTCTCTAATAAAAATACAAGATATTAGCCAGGCATGGTGGCATGCGCCTATAGTCCCAGCTACTCCGGAGGCTGAGGCAAAAGAATCACTTGAAACTGTGAGGCAGAGGTTGCAGTGAACCGAGATCGTGCCACTGCACTCCAGCCTGGGCAGCGGAGCAAGACTCCATCTCAAAAAAAAAAAAAAAAAAAGAAAAAGAAAGAAAGAAAGAAAAAAAAATAGCTCAGAAGAGATTGTGACTAGCTGCTGAGAGGACGTAATGCAGTAGCTGCTTGATGGCCTGTTACTCAGCATAAAAAAGGCCTTGTTGGATTGAAGATATAAGTGCAGAAAAAGTCCTAGTGTAAACACGCACTCCCCTCACAGTGGAGAGGAAGCCTCAGCTTCATCCCATTAAGCCTGAATCCACATGCAAGTTCCGGGGTAGCTTTGCTGCTAGAAAGAAGTCTGGCCCTCAGACCCACAGAGACCATTGATCTACGAGGGCCAGCAGGTCATCCCCACCTGCCCACCTGCCTTGAGGCAACCACAACCATGGTGGCGACCTGTGGATGGCATTCATATGACACTTATTTCCTCTCCTTCTTTTTTGTTTTCCAAAGTTACAGGGGAAAGTGGCCCACAACTATTTCAAGAAGTAGGGGCAGGTCGAGCCTCAGTTGATTTGTAAAGATGAAAAACCCATGTCCTATAACACTGCACATAGCCACCCAACTCGAGGGCTCTGTTTGTCACTACAGCAACTCAGTCTCCCTGCCTAGGATTTCTATCGATTCTAGCTGCTCTTAGCTTCTCTTCACAGTACTTTCCTTACCCAACTCTGTCCCAAACAAGTGGAATTTTTTTTTTTTTTTTGAGACAGGGTCTCCACTCTGTTGCCCAGGCTGGAGTGCAGTAGCGCAATCACGGCTCATTATAGTCTCAGCCTCAGGGCTCATGCAATCCTCTCACCTCAGCCTCCCAAAACGCTGGAACCCAGACGAAACTGGTGGAATTTGATGTCAAAGACAAATTTTTTTTTCTGATTTTGCCAGAGTGGGCCAATTGGGAAAACTGCTCTTCCGCTTGTCTTTTGCCCCAGAGCCTCCCAATGTAGTAGGGAGCCTCCCAATGGTAGGGACAAAACTGGAATTAAGAAAACAAGCCGCCCCATGACTGCCCCAGTTTGGCATTAGCCACATCCTCTTAGGGACCAATCTGTCACATGTGGATTCAACCACACAGCTTGCAATAATTAGAGAGCATTTTCATTATAAAACTCCAGGACAGGTGCAGTGGCTCATGCCTGTAATCCCAGCACTTTGGGAGGCCGAGGTGGTCAGATCAACTGAGGTCAGGAGTTCGAGACTAGCCTGACCAACATGGAGAAAGCCATCTCTACTAAAAATTAAAAATTGGCCAGGCATGGTGGTGCATGCCTGTAATCCCAGCTACTCGGGAAGATGAGGCAGGAGAATGCTTGAATTGGGGAGGAAGAGGTTGTAATGAGCTGAGATCTCGCCACTGCACTTCAGCCTGGGCAATAAGAGCAAAACTCCATCACCAAAAAAAAAAAAAAGTTGGAGGCAGTCTGTTGTACCGATGTGAGGTTTTTCCTGAGAGTCCCTTAAGGCCATGGATCCTTCAAGCCAGTCACATGGGCTTTGTATGTACTATGTCAAGCAGAACCTGCATCAGGTACTAACAGAAAAGGGAAAATAAGGCCGGGTGCAGTGGCTCATGTCTGTAATCCCAGCACTCTGAGAGGCTGAGGCAGGTGGATCACGAGGTCAGGAGCTCAAGACTAGCCTGGCCAAGATGGTAGAACCCCATCTCCATTAAAAATTACAAAATAATTAGTCCAGCACGGTGGCAGGTGCCTGTAATTCCAGCTACTCAGGAGGCTGAAGCAGGAGAATCGCTTAAACCTGGGAGGCAGAGGTTGCAGTGATTGAGCCGAGATCGCGCCATTGCACTCCAGCCTGGGCAACAGAGCGAGACTCCGTCTCAAAAAAGAAAAAAAGAAAAGGGAAAATAAGGTAGGACCTCTCCTTTGTTCTTTTTCCTCTCCCTTTAAATAAAACAAGGAGATGGGTGTGGTGGCTTATGCCTGTAATCCCAGCACTTTGGGAAGCCAAAGCAAGAAGATTGCTTGGGCTCAGGAGTTCAAGACCAGTCTGGGCAACACAGAGAGAATCCAGCTCTATAAAAAATTTAAGAATTAGCCGGGCGCGGTGGCTCAAGCCTGTAATCCCAGCACTTTGGGAGGCCGAGGCGGGTGGATCACGAGGTCAAGATATCGAGACCATCCTGGTCAACATGGTGAAACCCCGTCTCTACTAAAAATACAAAAAATTAGCTGGGCATGGTGGCGTGTGCCTGTAATCCCAGCTACTCAGGAAGCTGAGGCAGGAGAATTGCCTGAACCCAGGAGGCGGAGGTTGCGGTGAGCCGAGATCTCGCCATTGCACTCCAGCCTGGGTAACAAGAGCGAAACTCTGTCTCAAAAAAAAAAAAAAAAAAAAAAAAGAATTAGTTGAGTGTGGTGGCACATGCCAGTGGTCCCAGCTACTTGGGAGGCTGTGGCAGGAGGATTGCTTGAGCCTAGGAGGTTGAGGCTGCAGTGAGCCATGTTCATGGTATGCACTCCAGCCTGGGCAACAGAGCGAGACCTTGTCTCAAAACAAAAAAACAACAACACAAAAAATACACAAGGGTTTGCGAACACTGGCCTTAAGTGCGCAGAGTGCCTACCTTCCTTTCCCAGGAGCAAAACACTGAGTGGTTTTTGTAACAGTCTACACATCTAACCTTTTGCACTGTCAGATCCAAAGGGGAAAAAGCTGATGAGCTGTGATGAGTTGTTTGGGAAAGTGGCAAGGGCAGACTACTCACTGTAGAGGCCCCAGCATATCACAGAGGACTGAAGGGGCCAAGGCGATGGAAATGTTCGGCAGAAATGTGTTACACATCAGTCCCCCAACTCTGGTGAGCCTCCTCCTCTTCTGGTACAACCAGCAGGATGGCGCAGTCCTTTCCTTGCAAATAATGTTGTAGAAATTTCCTGCTGGATGTAGTGTCTCACTCTGTAATCCCAGCACTTTGGAAGGCTGAGGCAAGAGGATCACTTGAGGCCAGTAGTTCAAGACCAGCCTGGGCAACAGGATGAGACTGCCATCTCTACAAAAAAAAATATTGAAAAATTAGCCAGGCATGGTAGCAGTTGCCTGTGGTCCCAGCTACTCAGGAGGCTGAGGCAGGAGGATTGCTTGAGATCGCTTGAATCCAGGAAGTTGAGAGTGCAGTGAACTGTGATCATGCCTCTGCACTCCAGCCTGGGCAACAGAACAAGACCCTGTGTCAAAAAAAAGGAAAATAAATTAACTTCTGGAGCTTACTCCTGCCTCCAGTCCACCCAGGCATCTTGAGTTTGGAGTCGAGGTTGTAGTAGGCCCCACCCCCTCTGGAGCACAGATCTGGTGCAGCCTTTTGAGAGGCATCTTCAGTGCTCCTGTACTGCTAAAGTCCGTACCCATGGAGCCCATACCGCTAGTGAGCTCAATCAATGGCACCTGCAGCCCTGCACAAACACTTCATAGCCTTTTGTTTGAAGTGCTGCCATAATGACGTTCACATGATTGCAATTCGGATGATTCAGATACGGCCTTGTCTCCATTCCAACGCACACAACTCGTGTTTTTCATTTTAGGTTCCAGGGAGGGCTAGAAACATCCCCCTCTTCCCTCCTGAGGGAGAAAGCAAGCTTCGCAGTATTTTCTGAGGTTCACCTTATTCTCTAGTGTCCGTGTTTTATACTTTCTCAGTGGTAGAAAGGTTAGAAGCAAAAGGGAATGAAACCCACCTCCACTTTCTTCTCAATAGAAAAACAACTTTGGGATTATTTTTCCATCACTGTCAACGTGCAGAGTTTTGGAAAGTCATAGAAAAATGAAGCCTTGTTTCCTTTTTCCTACTCTCCCCTCCGACCCTCCTCCAAAAAAATACAATTTTGCCATATTTTCCCCTCGGAAAATGCCAACCAGGCCTCAAGGTAGGAGGTCCAAACAGAATTGGTCACGTTGCTCCTTTTCTTCCATTTCTTTCAAATTTCTATGACACCAACTTAAGAGACAAGGCATTTGCAGCCAGGCTCGGTGGCTCACATCTGTAATCCCAGCACTTTGGGAGGCTGAGGTGGGCGAATTATGAGGTCAGGAGTTTAACACCATCCTGGCCAACATGGTGAAGCCCTGTCTCTACTAAAAATACAAAAAAATTATCTGGGCGTGGTGGTACGTGCCTGTGGTCCCAACTACTCAAGAGGCTGAGGCGGAAGAATCACTTGAACCCAGGAGGTTGCAGTGAGCTGAGATCCGGCCACTGCACTCCAGCCTGGTGACAGCAAGACTCCATCTCAAAAAAACAAAGACAAAACAAAATTAGACAGGTATGGTGGTGGGCACTTGTAATCCCAGCTCCTTGTAGGTGGAGGCAGGAGAATTTTTTTAAAATGCAATATTTGAGCAGCTATCAAGGGGTGCTGGGATGGTGGGCCATGCTGGGGCCTCAGGGGCAGCCCTCCATGTCCTTGAGTACAGTGGAGCCCCATGGGGCTCTGGCCAAGGTGGGCATAGCTCCTTCAGAAAGTGAGGACACCTGTCCCCTTAGGCTGAGCCTGAGATCAGCGGCTGTCACCCAGCCAGCATATGTGTCTCCAAGATGGCTTAATTTCTTTTCTTTCTTTCTTTTTTTTTTTTTTTTTGATACGGAGTTTTGCTCTTGTCGCCCAGGCTGGAGTGCAATGGCACAATCTCTCCTCACTGCAACCTCCATCTCCCGGGTTCAAGTGATTCTCCTTCCTCAACCTCCCAAGTAGCTGGGATTACAGAGGTGTGCCACCACACCCAGCTAATTTTGTATTTTTAGTAGAGACGAGGTTGGTCAGGCTGGTCTCCAACTCCTGACCTCAGGTGATCCACCCACCTTGGCCTCCCAAAGTGCTAGGATTACAGGTGTGAGCCACTGCACCCAGCTTCAGGATGGCTTAATTTCTATATGTCAAGCACAATCCTGTCTTGGAGGATTTTCCCTCTGCCTGGAATGGTCTCCCCAGCCCCTGCTTCATATACAGATCTTATTCCAATGTCAGTTTAAATGTCATTGCCTTCCTAAGATCAAGGCTCATCACTTTATCCTAAGCAGTTGCCCAGTGTCTCTCTAACATATCATTCTGTTTTCTTTTCTCTCCATTTGCTCATGGCTACATGACATTTTTTTTCTTTTTTGCGAGATGGAGTCTTACTGCGTTGCTCAGGCTAGAGTGCAGTGGCACGACCTCGGTTCACTGCAACCTCCATCTCCCGGGTTCAAGCGATTCTGCTGCCTCAGCCTCCTGAGCAGCTGGGATTACAGGCTTTTACCACCACACCCAGCTAATTTTTGTATTTTTTGTAGAGATGAGGTTTTGTCATGTTGACCAGGCTGGTCTCAAACTCCTGATCAAATGATCCTCCCACCTTGGCCTTCCAAAGTGCTGGGATTATAGGCATGAGCCACTGCACCTGGCCTACATGACATTTTCTGATTTGTGTGTTGACTGATCTGTGTGCTCACTATGTCTGCTGTCCAGCATCATGCATTGCACACAGTAGGTGCTTGATAACTATCTGCTGAATAGATAAATGCTCGACTTCTGGGTTGAGGAGAAAGTGGTAAAGTTTCTAAACAGAGTTTTTTTGAAATTGGAGTGTGGGAAAGGAATTTGGCCTTACCGCTGGGTTGAGAATGCCTACAGGCAGCTCCAAACCTTGATACTTTCTTCTTAAAGCATTTTAACTTCGTGCTGACTTGAACAGTGGACGTGAGACCCACCCCTGGTTAAGTTCAGGTTAGGTTTGGGACACTGGGATATTTTCTTTCATCCATAATCACTGGATCAAGGCCTATAAATCAAACAGTTAAGACACAAAACACAAACAAGGTCGTAATTTGTTTCTTCCTGCCCTCTGTTTTTCTTGGCATGGAAAAACTCAAGCTTTTCCTGACTAAGGATGGGTAATGACATTGGGGGGTGATTCATTAAAAGTGGCCTAAGTAACTGGCCTTTTATTTCTTCTAATGCTTTCCCTGTATTGTCCAAAGTTCTGTAAGGAAACACATTGAATAAAATAATTCTCCTGTTGATAAAGAACTTTCCCTTGACTATTTGTTCACTTGCAGCTATACATTTCCAGAATCAAATTCTTTTTTTTTTTTTTTGGAGACAGAGTCTAGCTCTGTCATCTAGGCTCAAGTGCAGTGGTGTGATCTCAGCTCACTGCAATCTTTGCCTCCCGGGTTCAAGCATTTCTCCTGCCTCAGCCTCCCAAGTAGCTGGGATTACAGGTGCCCACCACCACGTCCAGTCAATTTTTGTATTTTTAGTAGAGACAGATTTCACTCTTGGCGAGGCTGGTCTCAAGCTCCTGACCTCGTGATCTGCCTGTCTTGCCCTCCCAAAGTGCTGGGATTACAAGTGTGAGCCACCTTGCCCGACCCAGAATCAAATTCTTGGAACTGGAGAGGCCAGTGTGAGTAAGGGTGAATGTGCTGGGTATTTCTAGTAGAGAAGAAAGGCCAAGAGCCCTGGCTTATGGAAGCCACTTCTCTTACAACTTTTCTTAACCAAGCTGCCTATTAGGTAAGGAAACTGTTCCTGTCCCCAGGGATCCTGGCCACCCAACCAAGAGTGGGGTGTGGCTGTGGGTAAATCTGGGAGCCTCCGTTCCTCAGCTCTACAGTGGATATCATAATACCAGTACCTTCTTCTCACATCAGTGCCCTTTCTTTTCTTCTTTTTTTTTTTTTTTTTTTGACAAAGGATCTGGCTCTGTCTCCCAGGCTGGAGTGTAGTGGCATGATCTCAACTCACTGCAACCTCTACCTCCTGGGCTCAAGCCATCCTCCTACCTCAGCCTCCCAAGTAGCTGGGACTGCAGACATGCACCAGCAAGCCAGGCTAATTTTTTGTAGAGATAGAGTTTCACTGTGCTGCTCAGGCTAGTCTTGAACTCCTGAGCTCAAGCGCCTCTCACCTAGGCCTCCCAAAGTTCTAGGATTATAGGCCTGAGCCACCTCGCCTAGCCGTGTGTGCCACTATCCTGAGGCCAGGGAAGAGAAAAGGACATGGTGACAACAACAGAAATTCCATAGAATAATACAAGTTCATTGTAGTATTAGAAGAAATTGCAGAATAAACCATTTTCATCGTCTACATCATGTGCTTCTATATTATTTGAACCACTTTTATAAAATTTTATAAGTAATATGAAGAAATTTTAAAACAGGGCAGGCATGGTGGCTCATGCCTGTAATCCAAGCACTTTGGAGGCCAAGGCAGGCGGATCACCTGAGGCCAGCAGTTCAAAACCAACCTGACCAATATGGTGAAACCCCGTCTTTAAAAAAAAAAAAAAAAAGAAAAAGAAAATTTAAAATATGTATAGAAAAAAGGCTGAGGCCGGGCGCGGTGGCTCAAGCCTGTAATCCCAGCACTTTGGGAGGCTGAGGCGGGTGGATCACGAGGTCAAGAGATCGAGACCATCCTGGTCAACATGGTAAAACCCCGTCTCTACTAAAAATACAAAAATTGGGCATGGTGGCGTGTGCCTGTAATCCCAGCTACTCAGGAGGCTGAGGCAGGAGAATTGCCTGAACCCAGGAGGCAGAGGTTGCGGTGAGCCGAGATCGTGCCATTGCACTCCAGCCTGGGTAACAAGAGCGAAACTCTGTCTCAAAAAAAAAAAAAAAAAAGAAAAAAGAAAAAAGGCTGAACATTAATAAACTAAAATGTTAACAATAGCTATCTCAGAATTGAGGGCTTGGAGTTGACTTTAGCTTTCATCTTTATACTTTTCTGTGCTTCTCTATATCCTTAGTTATTTCAAAGATTGTATACGACTTTTGTAATTAGGAATTAATAATAATAAAATATCATGTTATTTAAGCTGGTGTGTATGCACCAAACTCCTGCCCCTCTCTGTGGAAGTGGAACAATTTATTTGCCAAGAAGTGGGCATAAAAGGATACAAGTGGGTTGGGCGAGGTAGGGGACCAGTCAGGGTGAGGCTGTGGAAAAATACCAGGGATGCCACACCCTGCACATGGTGCTGGTGAAGTCCACTATTAAATCACTGCCCCATTTTTCCCCGCCTCGCTCCATGTGAAATAATCCAGTTCCTCTCATCTGCTGTTGTAAGTAAATCTAACTTCCCTGCCTTTCTTATAATTTCCCTCTGAGACTACTCCTAGCACTCCACTATCTCTATGGAGTCCCAAGGAGAACAGCTTCTTCTCCTGGGGCTGGGGATACAGGAAGGAAGGGGAGAAATGAGAGGATGAATCTACGGGTCCCCGATGCTCTAAGTTGGTCGTTCTTGTCAACTTTTCAGAAGGGATTCAATAAATGGCAGACACAGCCCGGCCAAACTGGCAAAACCCCATCTCTACTAAAATTACAAAAATTAGGCAGGTGTGGTGGCACACGCCTGTAAGCCCAGCTACTTGGGAGGCGGAGGCAGGAGGATTACTCGAACCCAGGGGATGGAGGTTGCAGTGAGCCAAGATGGCCCTACTGCACGCCAGCCTAGGTGACAGAATGAGATCCTGTCTCAAAAAAATAAGATAAATAAATAAACTGCAGACCTCCTCCCTACTCAGGCTCTAAATCAGCTGATGTGGGGACAAAAGTCAGAAGATGGATTCTCTTCTGATAAAGGCTATATAGGCTGGAGAATGTGGCTGAGTGTGTCCTATTCTAATGAAACAGACTATCCCATCAGTCCCAAGCAGCAGTGGACCAGAGCACCCTCCCATGTGGAGGGAGAGAATTTGTGCTCCCTTCTTCATCCTCAGATACCAGGAAGAGGAAGAAACGGCAATTCATGCCATTTCTCCTAATGCTTTCCATTCCCCATGTGCATGGGTAAGGGCTGAAGAGGAGGCTGGAGCATTATGGTAGTTGATGGCCCTCCACGCCAAAGGAAATATCTGGAGTGGAAGGAAGTGTTTTTTTAGAAGCAGCCTTGCTCTGTTGCCCAGGCTGGAGTGCAGTGGCACAATCTCAGCTCACTGCAACGTCCACCTCCCAGGTTAAAACAATGCTCCTGCCTCAGCCTCCCAGGCAGCCGGGATCACAGGCGCGCACTACCACACCGGCTAGTTTTTTGTATTTTTAGTAGAGACGGAGTTTTACCATGTTGGTCAGGCTGGTCTTGAACTCCTGACCTCATGATCCACCTGCCTCAGCCTCCCAAAGTGCTGGGATTACAGGCACGAGCAACCGTGCTAGGCCTCAAAATTCTTACTATTTCTTGGATTACAGAATAACTTTAAGGATGTGAAGCAAGCTGTGAACCACCATCCCAGGAATATGCAGGTAGGTCTTGTCATGGACTTTGGTATTTATGGTTTACATTCACCTCCCTTTCCCTGTCTTCTGGTTTAGTAGCTACAATTTTTCTTTTAGGAACTGTTCCTCTTCCATTCTACCGGAAGTAATGGTACTGCCAATCAGTATGCTCCACCTCCCCTTGGCAGCAAGGGTTGGGCATATTATCCAATCTGTCCAATCAGAGAAACCTGTTTTCCTGGCCCTATTGTTTCAGGAATGGGCACGTGATTTAAAGCAGCCAATCAGGGAAAGACAACTAAGGGAGGTGTAACATAATTTGCTTAAGAATACTAACCTGGCGGGGTGTCCTGACTTACGCCTACAAACCCAGCACTTTAGGAGGCCGAGGCAGGCAGATCACAAGGTCAGGAGTTCGAGACCAGCCTGACCAACATGCTGAAACCCTGTCTCTACTAAAAATACAAAGTAGCTGAGTGTGGTGGCACACATCGGTATCTCCAGCTACTTAGGAGGCTGAGGCAGGAGAATCGCTTATACCTGGAAGGTGAAGGTTGCAGTGAGCCCAGAATCAGTCTGAAGAATGGAGCCCAACAAAGCAGAAATGTATCTAAGGACATTAGTGAACACTTGAATCTAGTCATCAATGAAATCTGGTCTTCTGGTTACTTGAGCCACTAAATTCACCCTTGCTTTTGCCCAAGCTATGGGAGGTAGGCTCCTATTCTTTGAGATGTGCACACACACGATTTGGCCTCCCACTTTCCAAAAGTGCTGACTATGAGCCCAAATCTGCCTTGGATATTAAGAGCCCCCTCTGTGAGCAGTGCCCATTATGAATTTGAAAAATGATCAACTTATTCAAAAAGATTCAAACACATCTCGCTACTGCATTTGGGGCAGCAATACTTGCTTCTTCATGCTGGCACTGTTTCTGCATGTCAGCAACTTGGAAACCATACTGAAAATATAGGCTGGAGGGTATGTAGCTTAAGAGAAAACAAATCTCATGGGTGTGTAGGAAATGCTAGCGAGAGTGTCTACCAGAGGATAGAGAGGTTATCTTAAAGTTCAGCCATCCTCTTTTTCCTTATATGTAATGGGTGAGAGTGGGAGGTGGGAAAGAGAGAAAGAGAATCCCACCCAAACCGAAGAGGATGTTTGGACAAGTTAACCTGCGCAAAGCTCTAGAAATTTGATGCAAGGTGATGAAAAAGCTGTGGCATGATAACAGCTAATGTTTGACTAAGCCTTTCCTCTAGGCTGGATGTTGTACCAAGCACTTCACATGCACTATAGCAATTCTGGGTGGGGGGCGTACTATTGTTATTCCCATTTTACAGACATGAAACTAACACTCAGAGGAGTCAGAAACTTGCCCAAGGGGCCTGCAGCTCGTAGAGCCAGGATTTGACATCGGGCTGTCTGAACCCTGTGTCTGCTAACCACGATGCCCTTCCTTTCTAGCTCTAGGTTTGAATCTAGCTCTGTTACTTGCTGATTGAGTGATCTTGAGCACATCAACCTCTTTGAGCCTGTTGCCTTATGTAGAAAATTCAGGGATTATACTAAGTAATTTTTTTTCTCTCTTTCAAAGCTAACATTTCAAAAATTAAAACAATCCTCAACCCCCCAAACTAGGATTTGTATTGCTGGCTTGAACTTTTTTTGCTCAAAACCTATAGATTGGTTTTCCCATGGATTTCGGATCAAAGGGCTCCTTTGGGTTATATATTCCCTTGAAACGGATTCAAAGGCAGGGGGAGCTGAAAAGCCTTCATCTTTGCTGAGTGAATCAGCATCCCGTGAGCACAGGTGACAAGTTCTGACCCATCTCTTCACTGTCTGATAAGCCCAAAAGGTCATGCTCTGAACTCAAACCTACTTTTCCTTCTTCCTGCCCGTTTTGTGGGTTTTCTGATAAGGTGCCCTAAGTCAGCTGTGACACTGTTTTCTCTCCCTACAAACACAGTCCCCAGGGCGTGCACTCCGCCTGCAAACTTCCCAGCTGCTTCCAGCTCTCCCTCTGCCCACAGCCCTTTATTGCTGCATTCCAACAAATTAGCCATGTGACAGATTATTTTTAACTTCAATAGAGCAGCTCCCTCTCTTTTAATATATCATGCTTGGCCCACATTGCCTTGGTGAAAAGGGCACCATCGGCTACTTCTGAGAACTTTTAATTACTCCAATTGTTTGCAAAACTCTCCTAGAAGCTTGAAAAACAAAATATCGTAAGCTACAGTTTTGTTTAAAAGAAGAAAAGAAAATACATTTATTTCTCCGTTCCCCTCCAGTCCCCTTCCTCCCCAGTTTTCTTATTTAGTGGAGACCTGGGAATTTTCCAGGTCTTCCCAAATCCCCTCTATCCACCCTGCCACCCGTTATCCAAGAGCAGGTTTTCTTAAGTGTAAATCCATCTCAAAAAAAAGCTAGAGAAAAAAAGTAATAAAGTGCAAATATAATTGGGAGGAAGGGAGGGCAGTTTCCTGAGTAACAAAGACCCCCACCCCAGTCCTACACACAACCCCAGCAGGTAGAAGGACCACAGCTCCTGAAGCTCTGAATGCTAAACACTTCCTAGGTATTGGAAGTCACCAAGAGGGTCCCGGAGGTTGACCATGATACTGAGGTTGAACCTTCTATCTTGAAGTCAACTACACAGAAACAACGAGCATCTCTGTAACCACCACATGGGCCAAAGGCCCTTCTCCAATTTTTCTGAACTTTCTAAATTCCAGATTTTTTCTGAACTTTCTAAACCCCAGATTTTTTTTTTTTTTTTTTTTTTTTTTGAGACACAGTTTCGCTATTGTCGCCCAGGTGGAGCGCAATGGCGCAATCTCAGCTCACTGCAACCTCCACCTCCCAGGTTCAAGCGATTCTCCTGCGTCAGCCTCCCAAGTAGCTGGGATTACAGGCACCTGCCACAATGCCCAACTAATTTTTATATTTTTAGTAGAAATGGGGTTTCACCATGTTGGCCAGGCTGGTCTCAAACTCCTGACATCAGGTGACCCACCCACCTTGGCCTCCCAAAGTGCTGGGATTACAGGCATGAGCCACCTGGCCCGGGCTTAAATGTGCTTATCAAGCCCGGCCACTTCTCTGATTTCAGGAGGCTAGTAGTCAAGGTAGCTAAAATTGACTGGGATTATATCACCCAGGACCACTAAGAAGGTAGAGATAGAACTGAGTCTAAGTCTGAGTCCCTGCAAGATTGAGAAAAGGGCAATTTCTTATGCTTGAGTTTTGCAGGGCAATTCATACATACAGGTTATAAGAGTATGTACATCATTCCAGCCATCTTTTCTTTTTTTTTAAGATAGGGTCTTTCTCACCCAGGCTGGAGTGATGTAATCATGGCTCACTGTAGTCTGGACCTCCTGGGCTCAAGCAATCCTCCCACCTTAACCTCCTGAGTATCTGGGACTACAGGTGTATACCACCACATCCAGCTAATTTTTGTATTCTCTGTACAGATGGGGTTTTGCCGTGTTGCCCAGGCTAATCTCAAACTCCTAGGCTCAAGCAATCTACCCACCTCAGCCTCCCAAAGTGCTAGGATTACAAGCATGAGCCCCTTTTCTATACAATATGTATTTTGACACACAGTGAATTATAAAAAGGTAGTTGGTGAGAGTGTATATGTGTATGAATGAATGGGTGCCGTTGTGTGTTGGCAAAAGAAAAGAAATAGTGTTCCAGGCAGTGGGAAGAGCATGTACAAAAGCTGCTGTGCAGGAAGAGCTTGGTGTGCTTGTGGAAATGAAAAAGACCAGTGTGACTACTACCTACAGACAGTAACATGCTGTGACCCCACAGCCCAGTTCTTTCAAGTTTTAAAAATTGACGTACAGCCAGGTACAGTGCCTCACATCTTTTATCCCAGCACTTTGGGAGGCTGAAGCAGGAGGACTGCTTGAGCCCAGGAGTTGGAGATCAGCCTTGGCAGCATAGCAAGACCCCATCTCTTAACAACAACAACAAAAAGCTGGGCAGGGTGGCTCACACCTGTAATCCCAGCACTTTGGGAGACCAAGGAGGGCAGATTACCTAAGGTCAGGAGTTCCAGACCAGCCTGCCCAACCTGGTAAAACCCCATCTCTACTAAAAATACAAAATTAGCTGGGCATGGTGACATGTGTCTGTAGTCCCAGCTACCCAGGAGGCTGAAGGAGGAGAATTGCTGGAACCCAGGAGGCGGAGGTTGCAGTGAGCCGAGATCATGCCATTGCACTCCAGTCTGGGCAACAAGAGCGCAACTGCGTCTCAAAAAAAAAAAAAAAAAAAAAAAAAGAAGGAAAATGCACCTTATCCTTTGACCCCACTATTCTGCATTGAGGACTTTATCTTACAGATAGATGTATTCACACATGTGTGGCATGACATTTGTACAAGGATGTGAATGGCACACATCCTACGTCTTGGAACTCTCCAAGAGGCCCTGGAACTTGAGCTTTATTGTCACAGCAAGCGATTAACAAACGTTCCATTGTAAGGGTCTGATTAATCAAATAATAATGAATCCAGACGGTGGAACACTATACAGTCATGAAAAAAATGAAGAAGTTCCTTATGTACAGAAATGAGACAATCAAAGTGAAGAAAAGCAAGACACAGAACAGTGTGTGTGCTCATTCACTTATTCAAGAAGTATTTATTAGCTGGGCCTGGTGGCTCACGCCTGTAATCCCAGCACTTTGGGAGGCCGAGGCAGGAGGATCACTTGAAGTCAGGCGTTCAAGACCAGCCTGGCCAACATGGTGAAACCCTGTCCCTACTAAAAAGACTTTTTTTTTTTTTTTAGACAGAGTTTTGCTCTTGTTGCCCAGGCTGGAGTGCAATGGTGCGATCTCGGCTCACTGCAACATCCACCACCCAGGTTCAATTGATTCTTCTGCCTTAGCCTCCCAAGTAGCTGGGATTACAGGTACCCACCACCACGTCCAGCTAATTTTTTGTATTTTTAGTAGGGACAGGATTTCACTATGTTGGCCAGGCTGGTCTAGAACTACTGACCTCAGGCAATCTACCCACCTCAGCCTCCCAAAGTGCTGGGATCACAGGTGTAAGCCACTGAGCCCAGCCCTAAAAGGATTTAAAACATGTTATTTTGTCTGGGCATGGTGGCTCACACCTGTAACCCCAGCACTCTGGGAGACTAAGGTGGGTGGATCACTTGAGGTCGGGAGTTCGAGACCGGCCTGACCAACATGAACAAAACCTTGTCTCTACTAAAAATACAAAATTAGCTGGGATGGTGGTGGGCACCTGTAATTCCAGCTATTCGGGAGGCTGAGGCAGGAGAATCACTTGAACCCAGGAGGCAGAGCTTGCGGTGAGCTGAGATCTAGCCATTGCACTCTAGTCTGGGCAAAACGAGGGAAACTCCATCTCAAAAAAAAAAAAAGAAACTCAGCAAAACATGTTATTTTAAACATGCACAAAATATCTAGGGAAAGATATACTAGGAACTGGTAGAACTGGGAAAGGGAAATGGGAAACTGGACGACATGGATGGGGAAACAAATTTCACTTTTGTATCCTCTGAATTAAATTATGTGAATGCATGGCCTAATCCAGTATAATTACATTTCTTTTAAGTTGGAAGAGATATTTGGCAGTATTTCCAAGCACCTGGGCCCTTAAGATCTGAGAAATGCCTACCATTTATAAATTGGGGCTGGAGGAAAGGGCCAGCTCCCAGCTGTCACTCACTGTAGTCATGAACCAAAGCCATAGCATCACTCTAGTAAGATAAAAGAGGTACCAGGAGGACTGGAGGAAACAAAATCATTCTTGAGTCACATATGGGCATCATGGGTATTTATAAAAGGCTTAGACAGTTCCTTCCTAAATTTGAATTTATGTCAAGAGAGAATCATTTCAGGAAGTGTGAGTTCCTCTCTTCAAACTGTTTTGGACAATCCCATTCTGATATGAACTGCATAGAGCCAAGCTCATTTATAGGGAACATCTGTGTGAGAGGAAGAGCAGGGTGTGGGAGCGTGTAGAAAAGAGACCTCCCGAAGCTGAACTTGGATACCTCTGGTCCCTTTTCCTGGTTTCTCTTGAGCTGTATATTTGCTTGGTTGTGTGAAAAGGAATGTCTATGAAACGTTTATGTTCCTTTATGTGTGTTTATGCATATAACATGGAAAAGTGGCACGTGGAAGAGGAGCTTCACTGAAATCTACACTCTTTTTGTGAATGTCTGTGTTCCAGAAGGTTCCTAGAGTTGTTGGGTGATGGCTCTATGATTACAGTCTCCTTGTGACCACTAGTCAGCCAAAATGAAAAAAAAAAAAGTTTGGCTTTGAATAACAAGTTTATCATTATTCATCTTATGTCACAGTAAGTTATCCCTTTAAAAGTCTCCCATTATTTTTCTTGTATTTTTATTAGCTTTTAATTACTAGTGAATATATGGGAATACATTTGTCTGTTTTGAAAAAAATTAGAGCATTGCAGACAAAGTTTTGGTTCTCTTTAATCGCTCCCCACAACACCAGTTCCTTTCTCCATTCCCCTCAAAAAAATAATTTCTAGGAGTTTTGAGGCTATCCTCACTGACTTTTCAGTATACTTTTACATACATATAAATGTACTCATAGAAAATAAATTTGTAGTATTTTTACACGCATAGTTTTTTTTTTTTTTTTGAGACGGAGTTTCACTCTTGTTACCCAGGCTGGAGTGCGATGGCGAGATCTCGGCTCACCGCAACCTCCGCCTCCTGGGTTCAGGCAATTCTCCTGCCTCAGCCTCCTGAGTAGCTGGGATTACAGGCACATGCCACCATTCCCAGCTAATTTTTTGTATTTTTAGTAGAGACGGGGTTTCACCGTGTTGACCAGGATGGTCTCGATCTCTTGACCTCGTGATCCACCCGCCTCGGCCTCCCAAAGTGCTGGGATTACAGGCTTGAGCCACCACGCCCGGCCATGCATAGTTTTAAGAAAACAAATTGTATTCTATATATTATTCTGCAGTTTGATTCTTTTCACTCAATAATATAATATTGAACACTTTATATGATTATTATAGATAGTCATTCTTTTTAACTTTTCTTTTTTGAGATAGGGTCTCGCTCTGTCTGTCGCCCAGGTTGGAGTGCAGTGGCGTGATGTTGGCTCACTGCAACCTCCACCCCAGGGCACAAGTGACTTTCCTGCCTCAGCCTCCTGAGTAGCTGGGACCACAGTCACATGCCACTATGCCCTGCTAATTTTTGTATTTTTTGCAGAGACAGGGTTTGGTCATGTTCCCCAAACTGGTCTCAAACTGCTGGGCTCACGCAATCTACCTGCCTTGGCCTCCCAAAGTGGTGAGATTATAGATGTGAGCCACCATGCCCAGCCCTTTTTAACTTTTATAGAATATTCCGTTATGCTTGGCTATTTCTCTTTTGACAGGAGGCATTTAGATTAATTCCAACCTTTGTCTACTATAGATAATGTTTCAGTAAACATTTTCGTACAGTTCTCATTATACACATGTACAAGTACCTTGTAGTCAATAAACATTATATCCTACAAATAAAAAGCCAATATGCAATCTTAGAATGAGGTTTACGGACAATGAAACTCTAAATTTACCATTTAAAAATTGTCAGCATCGTGGGCATTTTACACCTCTGTAGATTATTATGGTGTGGCCCTGAGACTGGGGGTTGTGGAAGAACTGAATGAAGATGTTTCCTTGGCCAGAGAGAGAGAGAGAGAGAGAGAGCTGTGAAAGACCCTTGTGGAAGGTAGGGCTGAGATACTCAAGACTGTGCTATCGAACACAGTAGCCACTGGCTGCATAGGGCTATTTTATTTTATTTTATTTGTTTATTTTGAGATGAAGTCTTGCTCTGTCACCCACAGTTCAGTGGCGTGAATCGTGGCTCACTGCAACTTCCACTGGCCGAGTTCCAGCAATTCCCCTGCCTCAATCTCCCAAGTAGCTGGGACAACTGGCGTGTGCCACCACACCCAGCTAATTTTTTGTATTTTTTAGTAAAGATGGGATTTCACCATGTTGGCCAGGATAGTCTTGATCTCCTGACCCTGTGATCCTCCTGCTTCAGTCTCCCAAAGTACTGAGATTACAGGCGTGAGCCACCACGCCTGGCTTGGCTATTTAATTTTAAAGTTAATTTGTTAAAATTAAATCAAATTTTAAAAATTCAGTTCTTCAGTTATAGAAGCCACATTTTAAGTGCTCAATAGCCACATATAATCAGCAGCTACTATAATGAGTATAAATAGGGAACATTTCCATCATTAAACAAAGTTCTGGACAGACAAAGTGGCTCACGCCTGTAATCCCAACACTTTGGGAGGCTGAGGAGGGCAGATAACCTGAGGTCAGGAGTTTGAGACCAGCCTGGCCAACATGGCAAAACCCTGGCTCTGCTAAAATTACAAAAATTAGCCAGGTGTAGTGGCAGGCACCTGTAATCCCAGCTACTTGGGAGGCTGAGGCTAGAGAATCGCTTGAGCCTGGGAGGTGGATGTTGCAGTGAGCTGAGATTATGCCACCTCATTCCAGCCTGGGTGACAGAGCAAGACTCCATCTCAAAAAAAAAAGTTCACGTCAGGCTCAGTAGCTCATGTCTGTAATCCCAACACTTTGGGAGGCCACTTGGAAGATTGAGGCAGGAAGATCACTTGAGCCCAGGAGTTCAAGTCTGCATTGATGGCACCACTGCACTCCAGCTTGGGTGACAGAGCAAGACTTTGTCTCAAAAAGAAAAAGAAAAAGAAAGTTCTGTGGGACAGTACTACTCCAGAAGTTATTTTATATGGTCTTACCTAGGAGCCAGTTTAAAATTTCCTTTCCTGAAATGTAACTACTTCCATTATTACTAAGCCTTTAACAGCTAACCTTTATTGAATGTATGTGTTGGTTAGTTTTCTTTGTGGCAGAAAACAGATTTCATTCTTGCTAATTTAAGCACAAAAGGTTTCATTAAGGAGTATGGATGGCTCACGGAATCATTAGGGAAGCTAAAGAAATAGACTCTAGGATATATATCCAGCAGTGACTTTCAAAGTGACACTGTGGTTGGGCACAATAGCTCATGCTTATAAGCCTTGCACTTTGGGATGCCAAAGCAGGAAGATCTTTTGAAGCTACTAGTTTGAGGCCGCGGTGAGCTATGATTGCGCCACTGCACTCCAGCCTGGGTGACAGAATGAGACACTGTCTCAAAAAAAAAGAATTGCTAAGCAGCCACCACGGCTGTTGGCTCCAGAATAACGCTGCCTCTGCCCTGACCAGCGCCAGCAAAGTGGACGCTCCCCACTCTGTCTTTCCCTCCACATAACTCATAGTTATCAAGTCTCACACAGTGGAATCTAAATCATAAACAGAACCAGAGCTGCAAGGATGTTTGAGAAATGTCATATTTAGCTTTCCATCCTCTGCAGTCCAGGAAGCAAAGCTAGAAAAGGGTTGGGATGGGTGTTGAGTGACCGAGTCCAAAGCATCTGCCACAACTTGCCAGGTGCCAGGTCCTGGAAACATGCCTGATCTCATTTCATTCTTACGAGAATTCAGTGAGGCAGGGACTATAATCATGCCCGTTTGACAGACGAAGACACAATAGTCATAGTGGGGTGCACGGTAAGACCTTAGTTGCGCATTGGAGAGTTAAAAGAGGACTGGCTGGACGCAGTGGCTCACACTTGCAATCACAGCACTTTGGGAAGCTGGGGCAGGAGGATCACTTGAAGCCAGGAGTTCGAGACCAGCAACATAGCAAAACTCGGTCTCCATTTTATTTAAAAAGAAATAGGCCAGGCTCGGTGGCTCACTCCTGCAATCCCAGGACTTTGGGAGGCCAATGTGGGCAGATCACAAGGTCATGAGATCGAGACCATCTTGACCAACATGGTGAAACCCCATTTCTACTAAAAATACAAAAATTAGCTGGTTGTAGTGGTTCACACCTGTAGTCCCAGCTACTTGGGAGTCTGAGGCAGAAGAATCACTTGAACCAGGGAGGTGGAGGTTGCAATGAATCAAGATCACACCACTGCCCTCTAGCCTGGGTGACAGATCGAGACTCTGCCTCAAAAAAAAAAAAAAAAAAAAAAGGAAAAGAAATAAAGATGGGCAACAGCAATATTCTGTCTCCATTTTATTTTTTTTAAAAAGGCCTTCTTGTTCACTCTTAGAAGTAATATAAAGAGGAGAAGAGAAAGCTGCCTGGAGAAATTGGGATGACCCATGAGAAGAAAGCATTGATCCCAAGGTGACAAAGAACAGCCAAGAGGAATCTGAGAGCTCATGAGTAGTGCTGTTGAATGTTCATGCCAGACAGATTCCAGAGTCCCTGCTCTCTCCCTAAAACCTTGCTGCCCCCAATGGAAAGAACCAGAACTTACACACCCCTACAAAGACAGAAGGACATGGCCCTGGTTGCATTCCCACAACCCCACTTGCATCTGTGGCACAGAACATAGTGCCAAAGTGAAAAAATGCAACAGGGAAAGCTTCCAGAAGGAGGTGAGTTGTCAGTCGCTTTTAGAAGAGAAGCAAAGTGTTAGGCTGTGAGAAAGCAGATGATTTCAGATGGATGAATTCACACGCCCTCATACCAAGGCTCAGAAGCTGAGAGGGGCAGCCACTGCAGCAAATCAAAGCAGTGCCCTTGATGGAGGATAAAGGAAGTGAGTCAGTGTTTGGGAGAAAACAATAAATAAACTGGTGGGGAACGGGGGGTGTGGCAGAATAAGATCATGTGAAACCCTTCCTGTGATTATAGTTTTATGAAAATATTAAACTATGTATTGAAATCCAGTTTGGAACAGAATGAAATCTTGGAGACTGGGTCCTGGAAACTTTTTAACAAATACCCCCAGGTGACTGATTACCTGTCTCGCTGTCTTGATTTGTCTGTCCTGAGGTCAAGTCTCCATCTCAGCTTTCCTTCCCTGGGACCTTGCCTAGGCTTCTGGGGTTTGAGGGCTGGGGCTTCTTTGCATCATTCTTTCCTGAAGACATTCTAGTAGGATCAAATGATAACTATGGGCCAGGTGGGATGGCTCGCGTCCGTAGTCCCAGCTACTTGGGAGGCTGAGGTGGGAGGATCACTTGAGCCTGGGAGGTCAAGGCTGCAGTGAGCCATGATCGAGCCACTGCACTCCAGCCTGGGCAGCAGAGCAAGCTCCTGTCTCAAAAAAGATAAGTATGTCAGGGGGAGAATACATTTCTTATAAAAATATAGGAAATGAATCTTTTGGTGCTGGGAGATTCTGAATAACTTGAGAAAGGGGTGTCTACATCCCAGAAATGTGGCTGTATGTATGAATATTATTTTGCTTAATCTTCATTAAACAATACTATTAACTAATATTTTAACAAGTCTTTCCAGTTGTCAGGTCCTATGCTAGGCAATTTAATAATACATTATATCATTGAACACTCACAGCAATTCACAGTCTTAGAGGTTTTTGGTATCCCTGTTTTACAGATGAGGAATCCCAAAGTGCTGGGATTACAGGCGTGAGCCATTGTGCCCAGCCTATAGATACATATATTGAGAATTCAGTGAGGCAGGGACTACATTTATTTTATTATAATACTATAGATTTTTTATTATATATATAACAAAGCTAATAGATGAGTACATTCTCAGAAGAGCCCCTCTCGCTACAGTAGCCAGAGCTCTCTGACCTTCTCAAGGCCCCTCTTAGAACGACTGAGCAGCAAGAACAGAGACTTGTTGTGGTTAAATGTTAACTTGTGTTTATTTCCCTACAACTGCCTGTTGTTTAGTTTGGCCAGCTCAGTGAAGATTCTTTCGTAAGCCTGTGTGTAATTTCTGAACACCAGACCCACGACCTTTACACACATGCTAAACATTTATAGAGTGGGAGAGTTCTTTTTCTCCATCAGTGAGTTAAGTAAATACCAACATCCTCCCCCCGTGAAAAAAAGTATTCTTTGATCTACACTAAAGATAAACCAGCAATAATTCATTGACCAGCTGAGGCTTTTAAAGCAGATTCTTTGATAAGCCAGTTAATTTCAGAGGGCACTGGGGCTTGTTCCTTCTTGATGCTGAGTTTTTAAGTCATGAAGTCTTAGCATTATGGAGATGGAAAGAGAACTTTTAAGATGATCTCAGCAAACCCCCTCAATTTAATGGATGAGAAAACTCTGAACTCCAGAGAAAGAAAAGGCAGTTTAACTCACAGATATGTTAACAAAGAGCCATACAGAAATGTTTTGTTACACAACAATTCCTGCAGCATTTTAAACCTTCGGTGGTTATTGCATTTTGTTTCCTTCACAACCTCGTGATGCGAGGACGGTATTTGGGCCTGGAAATGGAAACCTGTGGACACTAATCCTCAGCTTTGCGCTGACGTCAGAGATATTTGAGAATCATTGCTGCCCCCTGCTGGAAGTTTAAGATCTCATGGGCTCTCAAGGTTATACGAAATTTTTGTAATGGTTTAAAAAATTAGAAAAGTAGGCTTTCCTTAGGTCATAATTTTTAGGCCAGGTGTAGTGGCTCACTCCTGCAATCCCAACACTTTGGGAGGCTGAGGCAGGGGGATCAGTTGAGACCAGGAGTTTGAGACCAGCCAGGGCAACATAGCAAGACCCTCCCCGCCCTGCTACAAAAAATACATTAAAATAAAATAAAATTGTCCAGGCGCGGTGGCTCACGCTTGTAATCCCAGCACTTTGGGAGGCTGAGGCGGGTGGTTCACCTGAGGTTGGGAGTTCAAGACCAGCCTGACCAACATGGAGAAACCGGTCTCTACTAAAAATACAAAAATTAGCCGGGTGTGATGGTACATGCCTGTAATCCCAGCTACTCCGGAGGCTGAGGCAGGAGACTTGCTTGAATCCGAGAGGCGAAGGTTGCAGTGAGCCAAGATCACGCCTGGGCAATAAGAGCAAAACTCCATCTCAAAAAATAATTAATTAATTAATTTTTGAACAATCATGGAAGGGTATAAAGAGAAAAGCAAAATCTTGCCTTTCTAGTTCCACTTTCTAGTTTTATCGTTAGCAATTTTTAAATATTTTTTCACAATGTTTATATGAATGTATATATATGCATATGTATATAATTTTTATCCATTAGTAAGATAATACTGTACACCCTGTTTTGAAAGTTACTTTTCTTTTTTTTTTTTTTTTTTTGAGACAGAGTCTTGCTTTGTCACCCAAGCTGGAGTGCAGTGGTGCAGTCTTGGCTTACTGCAACCTTCTCCTGGGTTCAAGCAATTCTCCTGCCTCAGCCTTCTGAGTAGCTGGGATTACAGGCATGTGCCACCCCACCCAGCTCATTTTTGTAATTTTGGTAGAGACAGGGTTTCACCATGTTAGCCAGGCTGGTCTCGAAATCCTGGCCTCAAGTGATCTGCCTACCTCAGCCTCCCAAAGTGCTGGGATTGCAGGCGTGAGCCACTGCACCCAGCCGAAACTTGCTTTTCTCTTTTTTCTTCATTTTATTTTCTTCATTTTTGGAATAGGTAATACATTCAAAAGATCTGTAAGTTTTAAAAAATTGTCTTTCAATTAGCTGGGCATGGTGGTGCGTGCCTGTAATCCCAGCTACTCAGGAGGCTGAGGCAGGAGAATTGCCTGAACCCAGGAGGCGGAGGTTGCGGTGAGCTGAGATCGCGCCATTGCACTCCAGCCTGGGTAACATGAGTGAAACTCCGTCTCAAAAATAAAATAAAATAAAATAAAAATAAAATTGTCTTTTACATCTTTTAAAAGCAGTATATAGTGACAAACAGCATTCCTTTTGATGGAGGCACAATATTCCATTGCTTGGGTGTATTATAAATTATTTATTCAGTGTTGTTTTGATGGATTAAAAAGCACATCTCTGTAAGAATTGGGACTTTATTATAGGTACTTTGTTTTTTCTGCCCTTGGTAATGGGAATATGTCAACAGAATGTGTCTAATGAATGAACAGACATTTGCCAACTCTCACATATTTGTCCGTTTCAAAAATGCTGTGCTGTTGGGATCTCAAATCTAAGCAACAGAAAAAAAAATTGCTGCCTTGAATATTTTTGTACCTATATTGTTGGCATAGGATGAAGCTAGGAGAAAGTGTAGGTTCAAAATGCTTGTGAATTTTTTTTTTTTTTGCATGCGAATTTTAAGTTTTGCTAGATACTGCCAAATTGTTACTTTTGATGAGTAATTCAATCATTTCCCTATCTGACAGGGCATCAAAATCAGAATCTCACAGATAGTTTAATTTAAAATAGCTGGCTGGGTGCAGTGGCTCACACCTGTAATCCTAACACTTTGGGAGGCTGAGGTGGGCAGATCACGAGGTCAAAAAATTGAGAACAGGCCGGGCGCGGTGGCTCAAGCCTGTAATCCCAGCATTTTGGGAGGCCGAGGCGGGTGGATCACGAGGTCAAGAGATCAAGACCATCCTGGTCAACAAGGTGAAACCTCGTCTCTACTAAAAATACAAAAATTAGTTGGGCATGATGGTGCGTGCCTGTAGTCCCAGCTACTCGGGAGGCTGAGGCAGGAGAATTGCTTGAACCCAGGAGGCGGAGGCTGCGGTGAGCCGAGATTGTGCCATTGCACTCCAGTCTGGGCAACAACAGCGAAACTCCGTCTCAAAAAAAAAAAAAAAAAAAAAAATTGAGAACATCCTGGCAAACATGGTGAAACCCCATCTCTACTAAAAAATACAAAAAAATTAGCTGGGCATGGTGTTGCATGCCTGCAGTCCCAGCTATTTCGGAGGCTGAGGCAGGATAATCACTTGAACCTGGGAGGCAGAGGTTGCAATGAGTCAAGATCACACCACTGTACTCCAGCCTGGCGACAGAGTGAGAATGTCTCAGGAAAAAAAAAAAAAGCTCCTTTCTGCACACCCTCCTTTATGCTAATTCAGCAGGTAAGGGAGGAATCAGAATAGATTCCTAATGCAGCAATTAGGAGAAGAATTGAGAATATACAGATTTTCCATCACTGGGGAATCTGTGTATGTCATGGTACTCCCTCAGGACTGGGAAGGGCCACACAATCTATCCATTTCCTGCCATGCAGTAGCAGCTGGGAATGTGCTCATATAGCCTAATCTTAACAGGGCTACTCACATGTTATTCACTCCATGCTTACCAAGTGCCTGCTGAGTGCAAGACCCTATACTCCCTCTCCCAGAGGCAAGACTGGACTGGGGGTGTGGTGTGGATTTCTTCACTCCCAAGGGTGGTGGTGTTGGGATGAGTAGGTGCGTTTGTTGCTATACCTGCTGGCCCCTGGCTGGGGGTTCGGGAGGAAGCAGCAGTGTGCGGGTGAAACTCTGGAATCCTGCAGCACTCCAGTGCCCAGAATTTTTAAAAGGCCCAGCCCTGCTCTCAGTGTCATGTATCTATGTCTAGTAAAAATGAAGCTGGCACCCTTGCTAGATCTTCTTGGGTGACTTCTACTGGGGCTTCCCTGAAAGCTGGTATGTGGGACAGGGTACAGACCTCTCCCTCTGGGCCCTACTGTACCGGTTAAAATATGCAGATAAAACCCATATGCAGCCGGGCGCGGTGGCTCAAGCCTGTAATCCCAGCACTTTGGGAGGCCGAGGCGGGTGGATCATGAGGTCAAGAGATCGAGACCATCCTGGTCAACATGGTGAAACCCCGTCTCTACTAAAAATACAAAAAATTAGCTGGGCATGGTGGCACATGCCTGTAATCCCAGCGACTCAGGAGGCTGAGGCAGTAGAATTGCCTGAACCCGGGAGGCGGAGGTTGCGGTGAGCCAAGATCGCACCATTGCACTCCAGCCTGGGTAACAAGAGCGAAACTCCGTCTAAAAAAAAAAAAAAAAAAAAACCATATGCAAAATGCGCCATGGACAGCCAACAAATGACATTCATAAAAAGAGATGACAGATTTCACCATCATTCATGACCCACCCAAATGTCACATCCTCTGAGCTGTTTCCCAGGCAGCTCCTGTCACAAGTGGGTGTTGTTTCCATGTACTGCATGACACCTGAAATATAACAACAAAAGAAAAAAGACACTACCTCTGCTCCCAGAGATTTACCACGTAAAATGTCTCCTAGCTGCTTTACTGCATGGTCCCATCTGATGCTCCCAACCAACAGTGCAGAAAACTCAGAGAAGTTAAATAACCAGATAAAAGCCACACAGTTTGTTTAATTGCGTGATTTCTTCACACTTTTTTGCTTGCATGTTCCATCAAATAATTTTGAAAAACTGTATGTCCCTAGAAACAAGTCTACACATATATGTTACAAAGATAGCCTTATAGAGAGTAAGGAAAAGACATATTTTTAATAAATGGTGCTAGAATAGCTGGGTACCTATACAGAAAGAAAATGAAATTGGACTCTGCTTCATACCATTTGCAAACATCAAATTCAGGTGGACAAAAACTAATATGTGAAAGGCAAAAACCTACAACTTTTTAGAAGAAAACATAAGATAATATTTTCATGACTTCTAAATAAGAAAGGATTTATTAAACAAACCACTAACAGCACTCATGATGAAAGAAAATGATAGATTCAGCCAGGTGCAGTGGCTCACGCCTGTAATCCCAGTACTTCAGGAGGCTGAAGCAGGAGAATTCCTTGAGTCCAGGAGGCTGAGGTTGCAACAACCCGTGTCTATCAACAGGAGAATGGGTGAATAAATTGTGGATTTTTATACAATGGAATACTACTCAACTATAAAAAGGAATATATGGATGAATCTCAAAAACGGTTATGCAGAAGTCAGATGCAAACAGTATCTAGTGTACGATTCTGTTTCCGTGCGGTTATGCAGAAGTCAGATGCAAACAGTATCTAGTGTACGATTCTGTTTCCGTGAAGTTCAAGAACAGACAAAACTAACCCAATCTCTGTCATTCTATCTCGGTTAATATCAAACAGATCTGGATTTAAAATCTGATTCAGGCAGGTTGGGCGAGTCACTTAACTCTCTAAAGCCTCAGTTTATTCTTCTCTAAAACTGGCACAGTGTCTGGGTGTGGCTCATGCCTATAATCCCAGCACTTTGAGAGGCCCAGGTAGATGGATCACTTAAGTCCAAGAGTTCAAAACCAGACTGGTTAACATGGCAAAACCTCATCTCTACAAAATATACATAAATTAGCCGGGTGCAGTGGCACACACCAGTGGTACCAACTACTGGGTTGGTGTATGGGGTGGGGCTGTGACAGGAGACACACTTGAACCCGGAAGGTGAAGGCTACAGTGAATTGAGATTGTGCCACTGCACTCTAGCCTGGGCAACAGAGAGAGACTCTGTCTCAAAATAAAACAAAAACTGGCACAGTAATACCTCTTTTGTAGAATTTCAGTGCAGACTAAATGAAATAAAAGACGTAAAGCACCCTAGCACAGTAAGTGGTATATAATAAATGCTCTCTCTCTCTCTCTCCCCGTGTGTGTGTGTGTGTGTGTGTGTGTAAGATAGGGTTTTGCTCTGTTACCCAGGCTGGAGTGCAGCGGCACAATCATAGCTCACTGTAACCTCAAATTCCTGGGCTCAAGCAATCTGCCTGCCTCAGCTTCTCAAGCAGCTAGGACTACAAGCCATCACCATGCCTAGATAATTTTTTAATTTTTTTATAGAGACAGGGTCTAGCTATGTTGCTCAGGCTTGTCTTGAACTCCTGACCTCAAGGAATCCTCCTGCTTTGGCCTTCCGGAGTGATGGGATTCTAGGTATGAGCCACCACACCTGGCAAAAAATATATTTTATATAATTGTCATTCCCATAAATGTGTGGTTACACCATTTATGTTTCCTTTTTCTCTTTTCTTTCTTTTTTTTTTTTTTTCATTATTTCCCGGTGGTGCTGAAGGAACTTTTTCCCCTTATTATATCTTAAGCATAAAATAATCTTAGAGTACATAGTTATGTATTTATTCTTATTGAGAGGAGAAAATCTTTATTTTATTATTATTTTTGAGACAGAATCTCCTGTTACCCAGGCTGGAAAGCAGTGGCAGGATCTTGGCTCACTGCAGCCTCCACCTCCCGGGTTCAAGTGATTCTCATGCCTCAGCCTCCTCAGTAGCTGGGATTACAGGTGTGCACCACCATTCCCAGCTAATTTTTGTATTTTTAGTAGAGATGGGTTTTGCCATGTTGGTCAGGCTGGTCTCGACTTCCTGACCTCAGGCGATTCACCTACCTTGGCCTCCCAAAGTGCCGGGAGCACTGTGCCTGGCTAGAAAATCTTAGTAACAGAATAAAATTCTTAATATGAACAAACCATGATTTACTTAATAATTTTATTTTCAGATCTTTTTAGTTCTAGTTTTTTCTACTTTATAAGTAATGATGTGATGATGTGATAAAAATCCTTGTACTTACATCTTGTTGCTCATTGGTGACTATTCCTGCACAATGACTTTCTTAACAATGGGATTTTTATGGTTGTTGATGGGTTTTTTTCTGGGTTGCTCTTTAGAAAGGTTGTACTGATTTTTTTTTTTCGTTTTTTTTTTTTGAGACTTGGGAGGCTGAGACAGGAAAATTGCTTGAACCCGGGAGGCAGAGGTTGCAGTGAGCTGAGATCACGCCACTGCACTCCAGCTTGGGGGACAGAATGAGACTCTGTCTCAAAAAAACAAAAACAAACAAACAAACAAAAAACAGCTTACACTTACTGAGCCCTCACCACAAGCTGAGCCCTTCACTAAAGGCATGTAAATAGCAATTCATTGACTTGTCATATGATTTCCAAGAGGTACCTTCATCATTTGTGCTTGATAGATGTGTTAACAGAGGCACATGGACAGTGAAGTGATTTGCTCAAGGTTACACAGCTAGCAAGTAGAAGACTTACAATAGGCCGGGCACAGTGGCTCTCGCCTGTAATCCCAGCACTTTGGGAGGACGAGGTAGGCAGGTCACTTGAGGCCAGGAGCTCGAGACTAGCCTGGCCAACATGGTGAAACGCTGTCTCTACTAAAAATACAAAAATTAGCCAGGTGTGACGGCACACGCCTGTAATCCCAGCTACTAGGGAGGCTGAGGCAGAAGAATCACTTGAACCCAGGAGGCGGAGGTTGCAGTGAGCCAAGATCATGCCACTGCACTCCAGCCTGGGCAACACAGCAAGCCTATCTCAGAAAAAAAAAAAAAAAAAAAAAGTTAGAATTGAAAGGCAGGTGATTTGGCACCAGGCATAGTAGCTCACTCCTGAAATCCCCAGCACTTTAGGAGACCAAGGTGGGAGGACTGCTTGAGGCCAGGAATTCGAGACCAGCCTGGGGAACACAGCAAGACCCTCAACTCTACAAAAAATTTTTTCAAATTACCCAGGCATGGTGGCACAGGCCGGTAGTATCAACTACTCAGGAGGTTGAGACAGGAGGATCACTTGAGCCCATGAATTCAAGGCTTCAGTGAGCATGACTGCGCCACTGCACTCCAGCCTGTGTTACAGAGTGAAACCGTCTCAAAAAAAATTAAAATAAAGGTGATTTGGCTCTTGGTTAAGGCAAGCAGGCTGGAATGGAAAAGCAGCCATGATCACCAAAGATCAGTCAGACCTAGAGGCCTCTTCTCTCATCCTGGAATGTGTATCACATGGAACTTTTGGGTAACCAGGATACTATACATATTAAGGTCCAGGTATAATTAATTCCAAGGTCCAGCATGAAATTCACATCCTCAAGGACACTCCCACCTGCCCTTCTGAATTGTCTTTGAGGGGCCCCAAACTGGATCTTTGCTGGTTCTAGTCTAGTGGGGCTGGTAGGACAAACTTTGAAGCTAGACCAGTTATTAGGCCTCTCAGGAGGAGGCACCCACAACTACCTTCCCGAACTAAGGTCTGAACTGGAGGTTCTCCATTTGGTCAAGTGCCAGTAGGTGAATTCCAAGAGCATCAGAGATACCTGAAAGTGACTTAGACCCTCTATGGGATTGTGGGTATCCTTTTGCTTATATTTCTGATTGTTCTACAACAAAATGCGTTATTTTTGTGATTACAAAGAGAATATGCCTAGAGGTTCCTGGGGTGCGAGGTGTATTTTATTTCTTGGTATTGCACTGGTCTTTGCTTTATAATTACAGTATTTGTTAAAATGCAAATTTGTTTAAAAACTTGACTCTGTGTGTGCTCTTTTTCACAATTTTCAAAGTGCTTAATAAGGTGCACGTATTTGTTTTTCTTTCTTTCTTTCTTTCTTTGTTGTTCAGGCTACAGTGCAATGGCGCCATCTCGGCTCACCGCAACCTCCGCCTCCCGGGTTCAAGCGATTCTCCTGCCTCAGCCTCCCGAGTAGCTGGGATTACAGGTATGCGCCACCACGCCCGGCTTATTTTGTATTTTTAGTAGTGACGGTTTCTCCATATTGGTCAGGCTGGTTGGTCTTGAACTCCCGACCTCAAGTGATCCTCCTTGGCCTCCCAAAGTGTTGGGATTACAGGCGTGTTTTTCAATCGCACTCGGCTTGTTTTTCAATCTTTAGTACACAGTTCCATATCCCTAGCATAGCATCAGTTTTCTGTTAATTCAGAACGAAGTTGACTGCAAACCCTGCCAGGCTCACCGGTCTGGGTGGCGTGGACTTCACGCCCCAGGAGGCATTGCGGCCGGGACAACAGGAACTACGGCGTCCGAGAAGGGGGCCGGGCCCTCCGGTCCTTTCCCTCCCAGAAGCCCGCGGGCGGCTCTGAGCGCTGTTCCTATCATGGCCGCGGGAGCCGGGACGGCGGGCCCTGCTTCCGGCCCGGGCGTAGTGCGTGACCCGGCAGCGTCACAGCCGAGGAAGCGGCCCGGCCGGGAGGGCGGGGAGGGCGCGCGGCGGTCGGACGCGATGGCTGGAGGAGGCGGGAGCAGCGACGGCAGCGGGCGAGCGGCGGGCCGGCGGGCATCCCGCAGTAGCGGGCGGGCCCGGCGGGGGCGCCACGAGCCGGGGCTGGGGGGCCCGGCGGAGCGCGGCGCAGGGGAAGCACGGCTGGAAGAGGCAGTCAATCGCTGGGTGCTCAAGTTCTACTTCCACGAGGCGCTGCGGGCCTTTCGGGGTAGCCGGTACGGGGACTTCAGACAGATCCGGGACATCATGCAGGGTGAGGGCCGGGCCGGGGGAAGGGGGTTGGAGCGCCGGGGAAGTGGACCCAGGCGTACCGGGGTCGGGACAGGGGGTCGCCCAGCCAACGATGTCTTCTTTCCCAGCTTTGCTTGTCAGGCCCTTGGGAAAGGAGCATACCGTGTCCCGATTGCTGCGGGTTATGCAGTGTCTGTCGCGCATTGAAGAAGGGGAAAATTTAGGTATGGCTATTTTTGTGTTCTTCTCTGGGTTTACTTGCGTAGGGTTTTGTTTTCAAACTTACATTCGGAACTGGAGGATTCCAGGTTAAAGTCCGCGAGTTTCCATCAGAGTGGTCGTTTCCATTCTACAGTGGGTCTGTTTTCTGGTTTTTGTTTTTTCCGGTTAATGTTGTCTTGGCTGCTTTTCTGTGTTTTTAAAAATATTCTCCCACCTGTTAATTGCTCACCCCAACTTTGCTGTTATCTAAAGTGACTTATGTTCATATGGACATCTTTTTCCCCATGGTAGTGTTTTTCAGAGTAGAAGTACATTTTTCCCTCTCTGAATTCAACTTGAAAGCTGTTTAGCTGTTGTCAGTTTCTTGCCGCTCCTGTCTGAGGAGGATGGGTGTATTTTGAATTTGAGAGGCAAATGCATGTGTTTAAAAATAATTTTTTTGCTTGTTTGGACAAGTATTAAAAAATGGTCATGTTAAATTCATTGATTTGAATTTGGACCCTTATTGTGTATGTAAACCTGTAGCAAATATGTCAAAAAATTAAATGCATATCTTACTATATCTGCATGCTTCATTTCCATAAGTATATATATTTTTTGGACATAATTTTTCCGCTCTTAGAAAAGAGCTTAAAATGAAAACTGTGCTTTGTCCTAGACTGTTCCTTTGATATGGAGGCTGAGCTCACACCACTGGAATCCGCTATCAATGTGCTGGAGATGATTAAAACAGAATTTACACTGACAGAAGCAGTGGTCGAATCCAGTAGAAAACTGGTCAAGGAGGCTGTAAGGGTCTATTTTTATTTCTTTTTTCTTTTACCAAAAATCAGAAGTCTTTGAAGGTACAGCACTTACTCTTTCCTGTGTGGGGTAGAGGAAAACAGGAATGGGGAGAGAGATTGAGCAAGCAAGAAAGTGCGCGTGTGGGCGCGTGCACGCGCACACACACGAGATGTTATCTCTTCACGTGCCCCTTTTCGTACCCAGGGTTGAGTGCGCGCGCGCGCACACACACACACACACACACACACACGAGATGTTATCTCTTCACGTGCCCCCTTTCCTACCCAAGGCTTGAGAAGTAATGGCAGGTGCTCAGTTTTTGTAATTTTGGGTGGTCTTTCTTGTGGCCTTGGCATTGAAGCACTGACAATTTGGAGGTTATTGCACCATTCCGGAGCGCTCCACAAGGGCTCTAAGTAACTCTGGCCTAGAGTTTGATCACCCTTGTTTATATGAAACCAAGGAGATAAGCTGGAGCCTTGGGAAATGTGGTACTGACTTTGAGTTCTTTCTGTCTGCAGAAAGAGGGGCTTATAGAACACCTCTTTTGAGCAGATAGATTAGAATCAGAGGTGCTGGGATAATGAGCCAGATAGCAAAATAGTAATGGTAGAAGAATGATAGAAGGCTGGCACCGGCAGTGTTCTTGAATTCAAGAAAAAAGCTAGTGGAGTGTCTAGGAATTTGGGGGGATGGTCACTGTGTTGTGGCTCAAGTAGCTTCAAACAGTAGAACTTATCTTAATTTAAAACACAGAAGTGGCTGTGGGAACCAGTCAGAAGAAGATTTTTCTTCCCCCAAAACCAAGGCTGGGGATTTGGAAGCAGATGCAGAGAAGAAGATGGAAAATATCAGCTCACCATTGCCCTGGTTGTGGAAAATAGGGAAATAGTTAAGAAATGAAAAGAGCACCCCCAAAAAGATGGGCCCCCAAAAGTGGGGTGGGGTAGAAAGAGACAACCTTACTAAGCAAGGAAAACCTTCTGTCTCTTGGCTGTGTATAAGGTATTTGGGTTCCCTATTAAAATACAACTAGTGTGCATGAGGTGCAGATATTTTATTTATTCAATTAAGGACCTTGGGCAGACACTACTTTTGGTCTTGTAAAAAATGCTTAAATATTAGTCATTTCCAAATTAGGGTTAGGTTGGAGGGGGCATATTGCCAGAAAAGGCATTGTCAAGGGAGGAGAAATTCATACCTACTTTAAAGACAGTTAAAGATCTTTTGAATGGGTACCAGTTGAGAGTAATTCATTTAACTGCTATTAAGTACAGATTGAATATCCCTCATCCAAAATGCTTGGGACCAGAAGCATTTTGGATTTCAGATTTTTTTTTTTTTTTCAAATTTTGGAATATTTGCATTAAATTTAGGTTGAGCAAATATAATTCACATCCAAAAATCTGAAATCCCAAACGCCCCCAAACCTGAAACTTTCTGAGTGCCAACATGGTGGTCAAAGGAAATGCTCATTGGAGGCTTCTAGATTTTGGATTTTCAGATTTAGGATGCTCAACTTGTAGCAACTCCTTTAGAACACAAGGGCTGTAGATGTGCCGTCTGACCCCTCTTCTGGAAGAGTCTTTGTGGGCTTTCATCTTCCAGCTGCGTATTTATTATTTTATTATTATTTAAGCTCGTAGATCTCCTTATTTGGGTGGTTTATTAGGAAAAGTCTATTAGAAAAATCTAAGTTCTTTTAGTCAGCCATTTTCTTACTTTGACTCTGTTCTGCTTTTCCAGTCTTCACCAGGTACCTTATGTTTATTGTTACTGAAGTGAAACAAATGACTCGAAGACTAAGCAGCTCAAAACAGTTAATATTATCTCTCAGTTTCCAAGGATCAGGAGTCTGTTAGTGGTTTAACTGAGTAGTTCTGGCTCAGGGTTTCTCATAAGGTTACAGTCAAGCTGTCAGCTAGGCTTGCAGTCATTTCAAGGCAACTGCTTCCATATTCATATAGTTGTTAACAAGACTCACTCCCTTACTGCCTGTTGGCTGGATACTTCAGCTCCTGGCCTGTGCACAGATAAGGCTGCTTGCAGCATGGCAGCTTTCTTCTCCTAGAGCAAGTCATGCAAGAGAGCAAGAACTCAGGCAAAAGCCTCATTCTTTTACAGTGTAATATTGGAAATGGCACATTATCACTTCCGCTATATGCTATTGGTCATAGAAACGAAATTCACTCTGGTAGAGTGTGTGACTGGGACTCCACAGTAGGTGAGGAGCATTGGGGACTGCCTTTGAGGTTGGCAGCCACAGTTACCTTGATCTCCTAGTTATTATTATTTCGTCTGTCTCTTCAATTTACTTTTTAAAGGTTTCTCATTTAGAGTCATAGAATCTATTAATGGTAATCATTGGGAAAATCCCACAGATGCCTAGGTTCAATAAGCCTTTTTGATGCATTTAAGCTTTGTAAAGTACCAAAACAATTTATTTAAAAGTATATTAAATCTTTCATAAAGTTTATCAAGTAAGTTATTTGTTAAATTAGAACTCTCAGCGCATGGTCTAGGGATCTCTGGAGGTCTCCGGGACCCTTTCAGGGAGGCCATGAGGTCAAAACTGTTTTCATAAGCAAAACCGAAACATTCTTTGACTTTTTCAATGCATTGACATTCGCATTGATGGTGCAAAAGCAGACATGGGTAAAATGAGTGATTCCTCAGCGTGATCATGATGGTAGTAACTGTACCAGTATTCATTGTATTTTTTGACTGCCGTAACTTTTTTTAAAAAACTACTGATTTTAATTAAGAATGTTAACAATTGTTTAAAAGCACAGAACTCCCGTTAAAAAAGTAAAATTAAAAAAGAAAGAATGTCTTTGGTAAAGCAGCAAAAACTGTATGAATTTTATTAACTCTAGAGTCATGAGTAAACATCTTTTCAGTATGGGCAGGTGCAGTAGCTCATGCCTGTAATCACAGCACTTTGGGAGGCTGATGCGAGCAGATTGCTTGAGCCTAGGAGTTCCAGACCAGCCTGGTAACATAGTAAAACCCTGTCTCTACAAAAATACAAAAAATTAGCTGTGTGTGGTGGTGCACACCTGTGGTCCCAGCTACTTGGGAGGCTGTGGCAGAAGGATTGCCCAAGCCCGGGAGAGGTGGAGGTTGCCGTAGGCTGATAACACACCATTGTACTCAACAACACAGTGAGACCCTGTATCAAAAAAAGAAAAAAAAAAAAGAGGAAGTATACCTAAAATGTTTCTGCTACATACCAAAACATGATGGTTACCAGGAAAAGCACTTGTGTTGTTGTTAGAGTTGCATGTTGAACTAGCTGCTTTTTTTATGGAATACTATTTTACCTGAAAGAACAACTGACAAACCATAGTTGTTCACACTTGGGTATTTGGCAGCCATTTTCTTGAGAATAAGTAAAGCAAACCTATTACATAAAACAAGTGACAGTATTTGTTGCCAATGGTAAAATTTAAGCTTTCCAGGGAAAAATAGAATTTTGGATAACTTGTATTCATGTGCTTGATAGCTTCCCAATACTTAGTCTTTTCTGAAGATTGGTAATATTAACAATTGACATTTTAAAAATATTTTTAGGCTGGGCATGGTGGCTCATGCTTGTAATCCCAGCACTTTGGGAGGCGGAGCAGGTGGCTCACCTGAGGTCAGGAGTTCAAGACCAGCTTGGCCAACATGGTGAAATCTCATCTCTACTAAAAATACAAAAAAAATTAGCCAGGTGTGGTGGCCGGCGCCTGTAATCCCAGCTACTCAGGAGGCTGAGGCAGGAGAATCGCTTGAACCTAGGAAGCAAAGGTGAGCCGAGATGGCGCTACTGCACTCCAGCCTGGGTGACAGAGTGAGACTCCGTCTCAAAAATATATATATATATATTTTTTTTTTCTTATTTTTTTTAGCCTCAACAATGATGGAATTTTTTTTTTTAATGAATGTGCCAACATTTGAAGATCTGCGTAACTCAGTGAACCAGTGTTTTCCAGATGACCAATGCATGATGTTACGAAACCATCCGTAGATGAAAGATGCATTTAAACTATAAGATAGACTGATGGATTTTAATGTGATAGATTAAGGAAAGTTTGCTTATTAAAGTTTTGTGTAGAATCAAAGAAGAATTGCCACAGTTTTCTGAAAAAGCTATTAAAATACTCTTCCATTTTTAACTTTGTATGTGTATAAAGCCAGGTTTTTAAAAATACCTCAACCAAGGGCCGGGCACAGTGGCTCATGACTGTAATTTCAGCACTTTGGGAGGCTGAGACGGGCGGATCACTTGAGGTCAGGAGTTTGAGACCAGCCTGGCCAACATTGTAAAACCCTGTCTCTACTGAAAATACAAACATTACCTCATTGTGGTGGCACACGCCTGTAATCCCAGCTACTCGGGAGGCTGAGGCATGAGAATCACTTGAACCCAGGAGGCAGGGAGGCTGCAGTGAGTTGAGATCACACCACTCCAACCTGGGCAACAGAGCAAAACTGTCTAAAAAAACAGTTCACCTCAACCAAAGCAGCACATCACAACAGACTGAATACAGAAGGAGTTATGAGAATCCAACTCTTCTATATTAAACCAGATAGTAAAGAGATTTATAAAATGAAAAACAATGCCACCCTTCTCATTAAACTTTTGTCTTAGAAAATGCAGTAATTTTTTATAAGGGTGTTTTATGTTACCCTATAATGAGTTATTTTTTAATGAATTAATGTTTAAAATTTTCTGTTTCTAGTATAGTGAATATCAACAGATGTAACCTACATAAACAGAAAGCTTTTTGTGGGTCTTCATCAACATTTTAAGAGTAATATAAAAGAATCCTGAGACCAAAAAATTTGAGACCTGCTTCTGTAAGCTGTTAATTATATCAAAACTCTGTTTGTTTTCTTTTCATAACTGAAGGAGAGAGAGTCATCAGTTACGTTTCTTTGGTGAACAAGGGATAGCAACATGTGTAGCATGTTCTCGAAGGATTTATTTGTTGCTTTTTACTGTGCAACATTCTCCCCTTTGGCAACAGCAGCTTGATGTTCTTTGGGGGCCTTACCCCATTTGTGGTGCTTTTTTTTTTTTATCAGATATACTCTCTTAGAACTTTACTTTTTGAAACAAAAATATTTGTTGAGGCTTTTTAAACATTGCTGCTTCCCAGAACAACTTTGCTCCCTTTTGTATCTGCTTCTTTACTCTTAAGTTCTGTGTGTTTTGTCTTCTCCTCCTCTATTAATACATGTGCTTTCTGGCATTTCTTCCAAACAAACCTACCTCACCTATTTTGAAAATCTGTGCTTAGGGCCGGGCGCGGTGGCTCATGCCTATATAATCCCAGCACTTTGGGAGGCTGAGATGGGTGGATCACGAGGTCAAGAGATCGAGACCATCCTGGTCAAAATGGTGAAACCCCTTCTCTACTAAAAATACAGAAGTTAGCTGGGCATGGTGGCGCACACCTGTAGTCCCAGCTACTCGGGAGGCTGAGGCAGGAGAATTGTTTGAACCCAGGAGGCCGAGGTTGCAGTGAGCCAAGATCGCGCCATTGCACTCCAGCCTGGGTAACAAGAGTGAAACTCCGTCTCAAAAAAAAAGAAAATCTGTGCTTGGAATTTGCCTTTTACTAACTTAGCCACAGACCATTGATACTGCTTGTACTCTAAAAACCTTAACAGATACGTAAGAAAAACTATACGGCTGGGCGCGATGGCTCACGCCTGTAATCCCAGCACGTTGGGAGCCCGAGGCGGGCGGACCATAAGGTCAAGAGATTGAGACGATCCTGGCCAACATGGTGAAACCCCATCTCTACTAAAAATACAAAAAAATTAGCTGGGTATAGTGGCATGCGTCTGTAGTCCCAGCTACTTGGGAGGCTGAGGCAGGAGAATTGCTTGAACCTGGGAGGCGGAGGTTGTAGTGATCTGAGGTCGCGCCACTGCACTCCAGCCTGGGGCCTGGTGACAGAGTGAAACTCTGTCTTAAAAAAAAAAAAAATATATATATATATATATATATATATATATATATATATATATGTATTTCTGATAACTGCCAAGTGAAAAAGCAGTGATTCATCTTTTTAAATTTTTTCCCCCACAGGAAGTTAATGCATAGTTTTAAAAGATAAGCTCATAGCACAACCTTTGAAGCAGACTTCTACATTTCAGTTTGAAAGTATTCATATTTCCTTTCTTGTTTCACACATTATATATAGAAGGATATGTGTTCCAATTCTGGGGAACATAGAGTAAACATACTCTCTTCTGTCTCTCCTTTTTAATGTAATTATAAGTCTTAGGCAGAATGCATGGAGCAGCTATCTGAGGATTCTATCTGGAAATAGGCATATAGGGAAGGAGACTAGAATTTGAAGTTCCACCATACTAGTGATGAATAGTTTACCGTTTTTTCCTTCTCTGGTGTCACCCAGCCCAGATTCAAAGGGAAGTTCACTCCAGGTGTGACCAGAAAGAACACCAAGAGAGCTTTCTCTTTCTGGTCCGAGGAACAAGGAAGGATCTCTTTTGTTTGAAATGGAGTCTTGGACTGTCGCCAGGGTGGAGTGCAGTGGTGCGATCTCAGCTTACTGCAGCCTCTGCCTCCTGGGTTCAAGTGATTCCCCTGCCTCAGCCTCCTGATTATCTGGGATTACAGGTGCGCGCCACCACGCCCAGCTAATGTTTTGTATTTTAGTAGAGACAGGGTTTCACTATGTTGGCCAGGATGGTCTCGATCCCCTGACCTCGTGATCCACTCACCTTGGTCTTCCAAAGTGCTGGGATTACAGGCATGAACTACTGCGCCTGGCTACAAGGAAGGATCTCTTAAGGGTCAGAGATGGTAAAAGAAATCCGTTTTTCCCTTTTTTCCCCTTCTTTCCTGCCCTGGCCCCTAGGCAGTACTACCCATGGTGGCAGCAGTGGCATAGCAATGTCAGTGGCAACATGGCAGGCATCTAAAACTGAAGGAAGAGAACTCTTTCTTTCACCAAAAGAGCTTTCACCAAAGTTCTTTCACCCCTAGAACATGGAACAAATTCCATTGCCTTCTTCCACTGTCTCTGTCCTGCTGCTTGGCCATGGATGCAGATGTAGTTAGTGTGTGATAGAGTGAGGAAACCAAAGTCCAGGAATGCAAGGCCAATTCAGTATTTGAAAATCAATCAGTGGGCCAGGCTTGGTGGATCACACTTGTAATCCCAGCACTTTGGGAGGCCAAGGCGGGTGGATTACGAAGTCAGGAGTTTGAGACCAGCCTTGCCAACACAGTGAAATCCCTTCTCTACTAAAAATACAAAAATTAGCTGGGTATGGTGGCAGGTGCTTGTAATCCCAGCTACTCAGGAGGCTGAGGCAGGAGAATGTCTTGAACCCGAGAGGCAGAGGTTGCAGTGAGCTGAGATGGCACCATTGCACTCCAGCCTGGGTGACAGAGCTAGACTTTGTCTCCAAAAAAAGAAAATCAGTGCAGTCCACCATATTAAGAGAAAAACCATATGATCATATAAATTGATACAGAAATTGACAAAATTCAACATTAGTTCTTGATAAAATCACTCAGAAAACTAGGAATAAAGGGAACTTCCTCAACCTGATAAAAAATGTCTACAGAAAGCCCACGGCTAACTCCTGGGCTCAATGGTAAAAAATGGAATGTTCAGCACTTCTATTCAACATGATGCTAGAAGACCTAACCAGTGCAGTCAGGCAAGGGGGAAAAGCATACAGACTAGAGTGGAAGTAAGAAAATTATTTCTTTTGGCAGATGGCAGGACTGTGTAGAAATCTCATGAAGTATACCAAAAAAAGTTCCTGTAAGTTTAGCAAGGTTGCAGGTACAAGATCAACACAAAAATCAGTCATACATCACATGAAAACATTTTAAAGTTAAAAGAAACAAAGTCATATTTCCATATACTAGCAGTGAATAATTTGAAATGAAATTATCAAAACAATGCCATTTACAATGTGTTCAAAACAGAAAGAAAAAGAAATATGTGTAAATCTAGCAAAACATGAAGGAACTGTTTGTGGAAAAATGTAAAATGCTGATGGAAGAAATTAAGACCAAATGGAAAGACATACCATGTTCATGGATTAGAAGACACAATATAAATTAAGATGTCACTTATTCTCGAGTTGATCTTTAGAGTTAATACAATTCCAGAATTCCAGTCACAATCTCAGCAGGATTTTCTGTTTTGTTTTTTTTTTTTTTTTTTTTTTAAGATGGAGTCTTGCTCTATTGCCCAGGCTGGAGTGCAGTGGGACAGTCTCAGCTTGCTGCAGTCTCTGCCTCCTAAGTTCAAGTGATTCTCATGACTCATCCTCCTGAATAGCTGGGTTTACAGGTGCATGCCATCACACCTGGCTAAATGTTTCTGTGTTTTTAGTAGAGATGGGGTTTCACCATGTTGCCCAGGCTGGTCTCAAACTCTAGAACTCAGGCGATCTGCCCGCCTTGGCCTTTCAAAGTGCTGGGATTACAGGCATGAGCCACCTCACCTGGCCTAGTAGGATTTTGTTTCTTTTCTTTATCTCTGTTTCTTTCTCTCTCTCTCTCTCTCTCTTTTTTTTTTTTTTTTTTTAATGAAACAGGGTCTCACTCTGTCACCTAGGCTGGAGTGCAGTGGCGTGATCACAATTCATATACTTGACCTCCTGCGCTCAGGTGGTCTTCCTACTTTGCCCTCTTGAGTAGCTGGGACCACGGGCATGTGCTACCTTGCCTGGCTAATTTTTTTTTCTTCTTTTTTTGGGTAAAGATGGGGTCTCCCTATGTCTTTATGTTGTGCAGGGTGGTCTTGAACTCTTGGGGTCGAGTGATGCTCCCACCTCAATCTTCCAAAGTGCTAGGATTACAGATTTGAGCCACCCCATCTGGCATCAGCAGGATTTTTTTGTAAATATGGACTGGATGATTCCAAAATTTATATGGAAAGACAAATGAATTAACCAGAAAAATTATATGAAAGGAAAAGCTGGAGGACTCATACTACCCAATTTTAAGAATTATGACAGTATTTACGACTATAGAAATTAGTGAAACAGAAGAGAACATCTAGAAACAGACCCACACAAATATGAATAATTGATTTTTAACAAAGATTTGAAGGCTATTCAATGGGAAAAGGGTAGTCTAATAAATGGTGTTGAAACAATTTAATGTCTATATGCAGAAATGAACTTTGACCATAAGCTCACATTTTGTACAAAAATTACTAAAAATTATCTGCATGTAAAATGTGAAACCACAAAACTTAGAGGAAACATGAAGGAATTTTTTTTTTTTTTTTTTTTTTTTTTTTGAGACGGAGTCTCACTCCGTCACCAAGGCTAGAGTGCAATGGTGCAATCTTGGGTCACTGCAGTATCCACCTCCTGGGTTCAAGCAGTTCTCCTGCCTCAGCCTCCTAAGTAGCTGGGACTACAGGTGTGTGCCAACATGCCTGGCTAATTTTTTGTGTTTTTGGTAGAGATGGGGTTTCACTGTGTTAGCCAGGATGGTCTCAAACCCCTGACTACGTGATCCTCCTGCCTCGGCCTCCGAAAGCGCTGGGATTACAGGCATGAGCCACCGCACCTGGCTGAAGGAATCTTTATGTCCTGGAATTAGGCAAAAATTCTTAGATAAGAATTTAAAAACATGATCCATAAGTAAAAAATAGGTAAAATAGGACTTAATCAAAATTTTAAACTTTTGCTCTGAGAAAAACACTCAGAATGGAAAAGCAACCTACAGATTGGGAGAAAATATTCACAAATTACATCTGACAAAGATGTATATATTAAGAGCTCTCAAAAGAAGCAAGTTTATATAACCCTAGTTTTAAATGGGCAAAAGTCTCATCAGAAAGACTATAGATGGCAAAACAAATTATATGAAAAGATGTTCAACATCATTTACTCATTAAGGAAATAGAAATTAAAACCACAGTAGCTTCAAATACCAATTAGAATGGCTAAACTTTAAAAAATACTGATGGGGGCATGGTGGCACATGCCTGTAATCTCTGCTACTTGGGCACCTGAGGTGGGATTGCTTGAGGCCAGGAGTTTGAGTTCAACCTGGGTGATATAGATCCTGTTTCAAAAACAAAATTAATAAAAAATACTATATAAAAAGTATTGGTTACATATTTCAGAACATCATGTTGTACCTAAGTATGTACAATTTTGTCTGTTTTTAAAATAGAGATTGGGGGGGTCTCACTATGTTGCCCAGGCTAGACTTGAACTCCTGGGCTTAAGTGATGCTCCTGCCTTGGCTTCCTAAAGTGTTGCTATTCCAGGCATGATCCACCACACCCAGCCCAGCTTTTAAAAAGCACTAGTGAGGCTGTGGAGCAACTGGAACTCTCATACAATTGAAATGCAGAATGGTACAGCTACTCCAGAGAGTAGTTTGGTCATTTCTTATAAACACATTTTCCATAAGACCCTGTAGTCCTATTCTTGGGTGTTTACCTTAGAGAAATTAGAAGCTCTATTCATATCAAAATCTGTACATGAGTGTTTTAGTATCTCTTTTTGATAACCATAAATTGCAGACATCTAAAATGTCCTTCAGTGGATGAATGTATAAACTATAGTACATCCTTGCAATGGAATACTGCCCAACAACAAGAAAAAGTGAATTATTGGTAGTACACCAACATGGATGGACCTTAAAGGCATTATAGAGTGAAAGGAGCCAGGGTCAAGGCTGTATCCGTTAAGAAAAAAGTCCTACATACTTACAGCTTTTTTTTTTTTTTTTTTTTTAAAGGAGAGATAATCTTGTTTTATTGCCCATGCTGGAGTGTAGTGGCAAAATCATAGCTCACTGCCGCCCTCCAAACTCCTAGGCTCAGGTGATCCTCCCACCTCTGCCTCCTGAGTAGCTAGGACTATAGGCACACACCACCATGCCTGGCTACTTTTTTGTAGAGATGAATTTTCACTATGTTGCCCAGGCTGGTTTCAAACTCCTAGCCTCAAGTGATCCTCCTGCCTCAGTCTCCCAAATCACTGGTATTACAGTTATGAGCCACTGGGATTAGTGCCAGGGTTAGGAGTCGGGGTAAGGTATGACTACAGAGGACAGCCAAGGCAGGTTTTTGGATCCTCATTGTAATGGATGATATAGGGTTCTACATGTGTTAAAATTCCAAACCAGCTGCCCTAAAAAAGTTAATTTTGTTGTATGCAAGTTAAATAGAATTTTAAAACATAGTAAGACCTGTATGATTTAAAAAGTAAAAACTTTGTATCCAAGAAAGTAAGTATAGTTTATGTTTTTCTGCTGAAAGTGATGTATAAATGGATATGGTCATCTGAGTAAAATGAAGACTTTGTACCCTCCCTGGGCAGCAAGAACTCAACGGTTGTACCTGTGTATTCAATGTTGAAGGACTTTTGATGTCAGTTGCCTTCTGTCCTGTGTGGCTGTGCTCAGCATGTTGAGAATAGAAGCACCAGAGATTAGTACTTAATGGATTTCCTTGCTATTCTTCCCCTTGATCTGTGTCTCTGTACGCTCTTCCCTGTGAAGACCAAAAATACCTATGAACCAGCTGGGCACGGTGGCTCACGCCTGTAATCCCAGCACTTGGTAGGCCAAGGTGGGCTGACCTGAGGTTGGGAGTTGAGACCAGCCTATCCAACATGGCAAAAACCCATCTCTACTAAAAATTAAAAAATAAAAATTAGCCAGGCATCGTGGCACTTGTCTGTAATCCCAGCAACTCAGGAGGCTGAGGCAGGAGAATCAGTTGAATGCAAGAGGCAGAGGTTGTGGTGAGCCAAGATTGTGCCATTGCACTCCAGCCTAGGCAACAAGAGCAAAACTCCATCTCAAAAAAGAAAAGAAAATATCTTTGAACCAATTTTTCTTTTATTTTTTTGTTTGTTTGTTTTGAGACAGGGTATCGCTCTTTCTCCCAAGCTGGAGGGCAGTGGTACAATCAATGCTCACTGCAGCCCGGACCTCCCAGACCCAAGTGATCCTCCTCCCTTAGCCTCCCAAGTAGCTGGGGCCACAGGCACACACCAACATGCCTCAACAGGTTTTCTTTTTGTTGTTTTTTTGGTTTTTTTTTTTTGAGAGATAGAGTCTCCCTATGTTCCCCAGGCTGGTCTCAAACTCCTGAGCTCAAGTGATCTTCCCACCTCAGCTTCCCAAAGTGCTGGGAATACAGTTGGACAATTGTAAGCTACCACACCCAGCCAGCCTGCCTTTTTTGTATGGTGTTCTTTTTAAAGAGCCTGCGTCTCTCTGAGACAGGATTTGAGGAAGCTACTTTATGCTATCATGTAGCTTGAAATACTCCCAATTTTTTGTTGACTTTTTAATTTTAAAAAATGTTCATGTATAACTTCCTTGTAAATGTTCACTGTTATTTTTCCTCTGTATAGTCTCTTGAGGTTTCTTTATGGAAAACTCTTCCTCTCTGTACCTGATGAGACCTTCCTATCTTACCTGGAACTTTGCCCTTTTTATTTGCTGCTTGTGAATGCCTGGGTTTGTCCGTATTTCCCTAGGTGCTTTAATTGAAGTTGCCAGCTGGGGTTTATGGTAGTGGGAGGCTTGTCTTTTCATTCTCCTACAGAACTGGCCTCAGGCCTTTGCGGAATGGAACTAACAGAATTCTGTGTTCAGCAAATCCCTTTTTTCTCCCCCTACAGTATATCTTCCCTTCCTTATTCCCTTACCCCTTGCTTTAAAGCTTTTGCATCCAAAAAGAACAGAATCAGTTGTTCTGGGAACCTGAAATTTCGGGGACCTAGAATGACTCCTGTTGTCCATTCTGTCTTTCCTCAGGGGACCCTATTGAAATTGGCTAAATGGTCTGTAATCCAGGGGATCAGATTTTTCTCTATCATCCATATAACAAAAACCATTGTGTTGTTGAAAATCGACTACCTTACAAACAGAAAGAGACAGCTTATAGTGGTTCACGACCCTTGAACAATAATGGTTAGTTTTTAAGTACAGGAATTTGATATAATGTGAGAGAAGGTTATTTTGATATTTGATATTCTGATTACATCTGTTATTATAAAAGTAAACAAAGGTTTTTTCCCCCCCCTCCTTTTTAGGCTGTCATTATTTGTATCAAAAACAAAGAATTTGAAAAGGCTTCAAAAATTTTGAAAAAACATATGTCCAAGGACCCCACAACTCAGGTAAATTTGATACATTTTTGCTCCTATGACTTAAATTCATCTCATTGCTTTTTGTGGGGAAACAGGGAAAGGGTTCTTGGTCAGGAATATTACCTAAATATTCACCTTTCAGTGTGTAACACCTGCAGCAAGTTATCTTTTGTATCCAAGATAACTCACTGTAAAATTGACTTTTCAAAGTTTAGTTTTCATTAGAGAAGTTTACATAAATTATTCACAAAAATTACATAAATTATACATTTCTGTCTGGTTTATAACAGAACATTTATTTAAATGATCAACAACAGGTACTTAGCTGATAAATTTTATAACGCATATAACTTTATTTACATTAAATGTTGATCCTGCAGATGTGAGGAAACTTCTTTGGTGAGGACATAGCACCTGTTTCCTGGTGTCAAAAGTTCTGTCAATACCCTGCTTTTATTTTTTTCTTCTTCCTTTTTTTTTTTTTTTAAGACGGAGTTTCGCTCTTGTTACCCAGGCTGGAGTGCAGTGGCCCGATCTTGGCTCGTCGCAACCTCCGCCTCCTGGGTTCAGGCAATTCTCCTGCCTCAGCCTCCTAAGTAGGTGGGATTACAGGCACGCACCACCATGCCCAGCTAATTTTTTGTATTTTTAGTAGAGACAGGGTTTCACCGTGTTGACCAAGATGGTCTCGATCTCTTGACCTCGTGTTCCACCCTCCTCGGCCTCCCAAAGCGCTGGGATTACAGGCATGAGCCACTGCACCGACGTCTTCTTCTTTTTTTTTTTTTTGAGGCAAAGTCTCACTCTGTTGCTCAGGTTTGGGTGCAGCAGTGCCAGTCATAGTTCACTGCAGCCTTGACCACCTGGGCTCAAGCAGTTCTTCTGCCTCATCCTCCCTAGGAGCTGGGTTCGCAGGTGCATGCCACCACATATGGATAATTTTTTAGTTTTTGTGGAGACAGGGTGTTTTCTTTTTTTTTTCTTATTTGAAACAGGGTGTTTTTATGTTGCCCAGACTGGTCTGGAACTCCTGGGCTCAAGTGATTCTACCACTTTGGCCTCCCAGAGTGCTGGGATTATAGGCATGAACCATCATGCCCAACCGTTTCTTCTTCTATATGAATTTGTTTGTTTTTTTTGAGATGGAATGGTGCTCTGTTGCCAAGACTGGAGTGGAGTGGCACAGTCTGGGCTCACTGCAACCCCTGCCTCCCAGGTTCAAGCAATTTTCCTGCCTCCCGAGTAGCTGGGATTACAGGCGTGTGCCACCATGCTGGGCTAATTTGTTTGTATTTTTTAGTAGAAAGGGGTTTCAACATGTTGGCCAGGCTGGTCTCAAACTCCTGATCTCAAGTGATCTGCCCGCTTCGGCCTCCCAAAGTGCTAGGATTACAGGTGTGAGCCACTGTGCTGGGACTCTATATATTTAAATTTTGGCCAGGCGCGGTGGCTCACACCTTTAGTCCCAAAACTTTGGAAGGCCGAGGCAGGCGGATCACAAGGTCAAAAAATCAAGACCGTCCTGGCCAACATGGTGAAACCCCGTCTCTACTAAAAATAGAAAAATTAGCTGGGCCTGGTGGTGCACACCTGTAGTCCCAGCTACCCTGGAGGCTGAGGCAGAAGAATCGCTTGAAACCAAGATTGTGCCACTGCACTGCAGCCTGGTAAAAAAACAAAACCCCATCTCAAAAAAAAAAAAAAAAAAAAATTAAAGTGTATTATTTGAAAAGGTAATACATGTACGTAATACAGAATTCAAAAGGTATAACAGAAGAGTTTGGTAAAAAATTCTCTTACCTCTGACCCTCAGCCATCTTCCCTTCAGAGGCAATCAGTTTTTTATTTTATTTTATTTTATTTTATTAATTAATTTGTTTATTTATTTTTAATCCTTTCAGAGATCCTCTATGCATGTGCAAGCAAATTGTGTGTGTGTGTATACAGACATCCACATACATACATTTTCTCAGTTCTTCCCATTACACATATGTGATAGCATAACCTACATACTAATTTGAACACTTAATTGCTTTTTTCACTTAGTATTATATCTTGGAGTCATTCTATGTTAGCAAATAAGGAACATCTTTATCTGTTTTTTATAGCTGCATAGTAACCCACTGTGGCTGAACCTGATTTATTGACCAGTCCTTTGTGTTGGGCTTCCCTTCTTGTATGTATGCCAGTGATTTGCATTGACGGCATTGCAGAAGTTCTCATAGTGTCTGTCTCACCTCATCATCATTGAATTTTTACTGGAGTTCTACTTTCTCATGTTGCAAATATCGGTCCATTGTGTAGAAGCTGAGAAATGATCTCCTGAATATTATTCGAGAAAAGAACTTGGCCCATCCTGTTATCCAGAACTTTTCCTATGAGACCTTCCAGCAGAAGATGCTGCGCTTCCTGGAGAGCCACTTGGACGACGCTGAGCCCTACCTCCTCACGGTGCGCCTTGGCCCTTCTCCCATAACCATGGTGTGCCCTTGAGGATGTGCAAGGAATCAGAATATCCAAAGTCAAGAGGGTTGATGTGTGAAAAAGACATTTATTTGCACTAGCTTTCTTAATTAAATGCCTTAAAAATACGAAAACAGGCTGGACGCAGCGGCTCACGCCTGTAATCTCAGCACTTTGGGAGGCCCAGGCAGATGGATTGCCTGAGGTCAGGAGTTTGAGACCAGCCTGAACAACATGGTGAAACCCTATCTCTACTAAAAATACAAAAAATTGGCTGCACATGGTGGCTTATGCCTGTAATCCCGGCATTTTGGGAGGCCAAGGCGGGTGGATAATGGGGTCAGGAGATCGAGACCAACCTGGCCAAGATGGTGAAACCCTGAGTCTACTGAAAATACAAAAGTTAGCTGGGTGTGGTGGCAGGCGCCTGTAGTCCCAGCTACTTGGGAGGCTGAGGCAGGAGAATCGCTTGAACCTGGGAGGCAGAGGTTGCAGTGAGCTGAGATTGCACCACTGCACTTTAGCCTGGCAACAGAACTAGACTCCATCTCAGAAAAAAAATACGTAAATCAGCTGGGCATGGTGGCGTGCGCCTGTAATCCCAACTACTGGGGAGGCTGAGGCAGGAGAATCACTTGAACTCAGGAGGGGGAGGTTGCAGTGAGCCAAGATTGCACCACTGCACTCCAGCCTGGGCAACAGAGCAAGACTCCGTCTCAAAAAACAAAACAAAGCAAAACAAAAAACAAAAGTAGAAATACTAGCAGAGGCAAACGGAACACAACTGGTCTCCCTCATCTGCCATTTTTATCTCCTTTACACATGGTTAATCTGCTGTGGCTGAAGCAGAACACTGGCTTACAATCGATGGTGGTTCCCAAAGGAGATGACTTGTGAACTAAGTTTGGAGGAAGAGGGGTTTGGTAGATGTGGTACAATGGAGTTGCTAACATGAAGAAGGCATGGTGTGCAGAAAGGTGTCACTGTGAAAATATGATAAGGTTGAAAGAAGCCAAACAAAAACATTCTTTAATTGGATTAAAGAGATAAAAGAATGGAAGCAGTGAGGCTCAGGACAGCATAGGGAAGAACTAGAACCTAGGCTGTCATAGATGGTAGACTGTGATGAAGGAACACTGATTGAGAGTGGTTTTGTTTTGATTTTGAAACCAGGAGTTTGCCCCGGTGCAGTGGGCCACACCTGTAATCCCAGCACTTTGGGAGGCTGAGGCGGGCAGGTTGCTTGAGCTCAGGAGTTCAAGACCAACCTGGGCAACATGGCAAAACCCCATCTCTACAAAAAATATAAAAATTAGTCAGGTGTGGTGGTGTGCACCTGTATTCTCAGCTGCTTGGGAGACTGAAATGGGATTACTTGAGGCTGCAGTAAGCTGTGGTCGTGCCACTGCACTTCAGCCTGGGTAAAAGAAACAAGGACTTTGACAATGTTTTAAATATTCTGTCTCATAACACTAGATCTGCCAGGCCCATATTAGGTTAGTGTCAATGATCTTAGCAGTCATTTGGTAAATCTCAGATAGTTTAAAAGCAAGTGGTTTGGGGTATTCAGGGAGCAGATGTCAAGATAGTTGAGCCTGGCCTAGGATCCTTTCCTTTCCATTCCAGGTAACTGGGAAATGTCCTGCCGCTGTCTGTATGTGTGGACAGAACTCTTGGCTCTTAGGACACCATACATGACAGATAAACATAACTGAAACTGAATGACACTGGACTGATTGGAAATGTCTAAAACTTAAGTGAGAGGGAAACAGATGAACAGTTGGAGTTAGAGCAAGACTAGCCTGGCCGGGCGCGGTGGCTCACGCCTGTAATCCCAGCACTTTGGGAGGCCGAGGTGGGTGGATCACGAGGTCAAGAGATCGAGACCATCCTGGTCAACACGGTGAAACCCTGTCTCTACTAAAAATACAAAACATTAGCCGGGCGTGGTGGCGTGTGCCTGTAATCCCAGCTACTCAGGAAGCTGAGGCAGGAGAATCGCCTGAACCCAGGAGGCAGAGGCTGCGGTGAGCCGAGATCGCGCCATTGCACTCCAGCCTGGGTAACAAGAGCGAAACTCCGTCCCAAAAAAAAAAAAAAAGACTAGCCTACTCAGGGCTCTTTGTGTTATATAGGTAAGGATTCTCAAACAGTTGTTAATAAGGAAACCATTTGCAGAAACAGTGTTATAAAAATTCTATACACAAACTGAAAGATACTAGTATAAACATTTATTGCTGGGCACGGTGGTTCATACCTATAATCCCAGCACTTTGGGAGGCCCAGGCGGGCAGATCACTTGGTGTCAGAAGTTCAAGACCAGCCTGGCCAACATGGTGAAACCACATCTCTACCAAAATACAAAAATTAACCAGACATGGTGGCGGGCACCTGTAATCTCAGATTCTTGGGAGGCTGAGTCGGGAGAATCACTTGAACCCAGGAGGTGGAGGCTGCAGTGAGCTGAGACCGCACCACTGCACTCCAGCCTGGGTGACACAGTGAGACTCCCTCTCAAAAAAATTTATTAGTTATCCTAAATTTGAAGAAAAAACTTGACTTATAAGCCTTATAAGTTATCTCCCATTTTATGCCCTTGGTTTTATGCCTAGCTTGGTTTTGTAAGTGTACTTGTTTGCATATTGAGTATATTCATGGTAAAAGAAGCAGAGAATTAATGCAATTCTCTGGCCTCTTCTTCCTGATGACATCCTTCCTTTCCCAGATGGCCAAAAAGGCTTTGAAATCTGAGTCTGCTGCCTCAAGTACGGTAAAGGAAGATAAACAGCCAGCACCAGGGCCTGTGGAAAAGCCACCCAGAGAACCCACAAGGTGAGAAGATGATCTCCCGTGATCTTGTGTAAAACACGAGTGGTCGCTGGAAGCAGTCTCTCCTCCTTAGGGCAGGATCAGTTCCTCTTGGCGATCTGACCTGCTAACGTGTTACGAGTTTACTCATACAGGGCACTGTGGGACACAACATACCCCGGGAAGATGAGGAGAAAGGACGCCTGGGGTCCCTGACAACTTCCTGATTGGCTGTTCCTCAAAGGCTCTTTCACCATTTCTCTCTTCTTACCTTGCCTATATTCATTCACTACGTCTTTGTGGACACCTAATCTCTTAATACATTCAAGAACCAGTGTTTAGATCTGTGAGTCCAATCCCAAGACCAGTTCCTAAAGCAGGGGTCACAAGTTTAGATGCCCTTTGAGGGCCTGGTAGGAAACCTAAAGGAACAAAGTGGACCTAGGCTGAGAGCATGGGGCTGGGAACCAGGGGATGTGCTTTTCAGCTTCTTGTGGTTGCTCTGTGGGAGTGTCCAAGGATACTCAGGCTTCAGGTGCTCATATTTTTGTATGAGGTGTCCAAGTTTTTCTGTGAGATTTCCCAATTTTTGGATGTTGACAGTTGACCCGCTTTTTAAAAAATTGTTTTCATGAGGGTTAGACAACAAGACAGCCTGCCAGCTGGATTTGGCCTGCAGGCTGCCAGTTTGCCCCACTCCTAACAATTTTTCCCTAAAGCATGCTAACTGCTCCAAATGATAGATGAACTTTATTTTTAAAAGGCAATTTCTCATTGTTCCAAGGCATGTGGCATGCCTTTTACTCTGAGAATTCTCAAGATCCTGTTTATAAGTGTGTTGTAGGCCAGGTGTGGTGGATCATGCCTGTAATCCCAGCACTTTGGGAGGCTAAGGCGGGCAGATCACTTGAGCCTAGGAGTTCTAGGATACAATGAGCTGTGTTCGTGTCACTGTATCCTATCTCTCAGTCCTATCTGTAGTCTAGGACAGAGCCAGACCCTACGTCTAAAAATAAGTAAAATAAATGTTCTGTAACTTGGAGTTTTAAATTCATAATACTACTTACATATTACATTTAAAGCCTCTACTTACACTCATTGTCAATAAAGGCTTTTCTAAATAAAGGTTGTGTCAAGCCAGCCTCCCTCTCTCCTTTTTTTTAAGTGGAGAGTCCTCACCTGGAGAAGTCCTCTATCTAATTTGAAGCTTCAAACTTCAAAAAAGTTGTGGCTGTTTGGATGAGCATCAACAGTGGTGAAAAAGATCTTTGTGCCTGTGCTTTATTTGCAGGCAGCTACGGAATACTGCAACCACCTTTGGAATGGCGACTCTGAAGGCAGCTTTCAAGACTCTGTCCGGTACACAGGATTCTGAGGCAGCCTTTGCAAAACTGGACCAGAAGGATCTGGTTCTTCCTACTCAAGCTCCCTCAGCATCACCAGCCCTCAAAAACAAGAGACCCAGAAAAGATGAAAATGGAAGTTCAGCCCCTGCTGAGGGTGAGGGTGGCTCAGAACTGCAGCCCAAGAACAAGCGCATGACAATAAGCAGATTGGTCTTGGAGGAGGACAGCCAGGTTACTGAGCCCAGCACAGGCCTCAACTCTTCCCAGGAGGCTGTTCCAGCGCTGCCATCCAAGCCCACCGTTCTCAACCAACCCCTCCCTGGAGAGAAGAATCCCAAGTATGAAGACCTTCTTTGTAGAAATTTTGGGGCTGGTTGGTGGTCCTGGTTGGGCCTGGTATTACTTCCGTGAATGAAGTAACTTTCAGCTAAGTTACTCACCACCAAGGCTTGCTCAGACTGCTAGAATGTGACGCAGGAGCGGGCAGTGACAACGTAGCCATCTCTGCCAGTTCTGAAGCCCCACATGTGGGCTTCCAAGCCTTGCACTAGGGCATGAGTGGGGATGGAAAGGTTTCAGAGCCTCCCACTTATCGCTGCTTTCATTTTCAGCAAACATCTAAGTGTCTTGACTTCTAAACATTAGTCTTGTGTGTTAAAAGAAATTTGTTTGCATTGGGCCACATTATACTTTGACCCTTAAAAAGAGACTGAGTAGTATGTATAATTTTGTACCTTTCTCAGTATTTGAGACTTGGCAAGTTCAGTAAATATTTACTAATCTCCCATATTCTGCTAGGTACTGAGGGGCAGTGGCTAGAGTACTTTAATTTTGCTCCCCATCGTGATTCCCATCCTGGCTTTGAGTTTTGCTTCCCTGTCTGTCCTGTGGTGGATCCTTCCTCCAGGCACACTGGCCTGCTTGCTCTCTGGAACACATTGTTTGTTTCTTTCACTGTACTTTTGCTTCCTCTCATTTCCCACAGTGGACCGTCATCCCTCCCTCATTGCTTGTCCAATCCCATTTGTCCTTTAAAGGGAAGAAAAGCCATTGTTAATGAAGTGCTTTCTGGGGGCATAGCACTTTCATGTATCATCTTATTGAGCCTCTACAGTCCTCACTCTTGGAGGTGATATATTAGCCCCATTACACAGAGGAGAAGAGCTCAGAAAGGTTCTTAGCTCACCTGAAGTCATGCTGCTAGAAGTGGCAAAGATGGGCTTTGGGATTTTTAATCCAAGTCAGTCTTGACAGAAAAGCCCATGGCCTGCATATCATGTACACAAGTTGCCGCTCTTAAAATTCTCCCTCCTCAGGCTGGGTGCTGTGGCTCACGCCTGTAAGTAATCCGAGCACTTTGGGAGGCCAAGGCAGGCGGATCACTTGAGGTCAGGAGTTCAAGATCGGCCTGGCCACCATGGTGAAACCCCGTCTCTACTAAAAATAGAAAAATTAGCCAGGGCTGTAGTCCCAGCTACTGGAGAGGCTGAGGCAGGAGGATCACTGGAACCCGGGAGGCAGAGACTGCACAGTGAGCCAAGATTGAGCCACTGCACTCCAGCCTGGGCAGTGGGTTGTGACTCTGTCTCAAAAAAAAAAAAAAATTCTCCCTCCTCCATAGACTCTTCCCTGGTCAGCATTTCCCTGCTTTAAGTGATCTACCTCCTGGATCTCCCAAGACCACCTGTGCCGCTGCTCCATGTTACATTATTTGGGGATGTGTGCTCTGGCATGCATTGTACTCAGTGCCTCAAAGGGCTATGGCATCTGATAAGCGATTTATCCTCAGGCATAGATTTGCACTATTTCACCACTACTTGCATTTGGAAGTGAGTACCGGCTGGCAAATGGGCATAGCTGCTGGGCAGCAGATGCAGCTCCACGCACGCTATTCTCATTTGATACAGGATCTCATGAGCTCCTCACAGCAATCTTATGTAGTGTAGGGATTGCTCCCAGGAACAGATAAGGACATGGGAGAGTGTAGGATTACTGTAATTTTGTAAATGGGAGGATTCTTGAAGGTTCAGACATACACTCTTTCTTATATGTCAAGGATATGAAGTCTAATGAGTCCTCTGAAGCAGTAGGGGTTGGCAAGCTATGGCCCTGAGGCCAAATCTGCCTGTTTTTGTAAATAAAGTTTTATTGGAACACAGTCACACCCATCATCGATGTGTTATCTAGGGCTGCTTTCTGTTGAGTGGTGGTTTCTTGAGTAGTTGCAACAGAGACAGTGAAGTTTGCAAAGTGAAAATATTATGTGGCCCTTTACAGAAAAAAAGGGGTAGGTGTCCCTGCTTTAAAGATATATGTGTGAGGTGCCCCGGGTGCTTACAGAAAGAAAAGCTCAGCCTACTCAGCAAGATTTTAGGTGGCTCAGATCTTGTAAAATAACAAACATTGAGCTGACCTGGGAAGGATGAGCAGAAGATCGTCGAGCGTGTTATGGGGTGGAGGACTCTAGGCAGTGGCAACTCCTTACATACAGGCATGAGAAAACCTGCTGTGTCCCTCAGAGTGCCGTGGAGTCTATGGTAGGAGAATACGGTGTACAGGAAAGAGTGAAGGGAGGAGAGTCTGCATACTAGATGGGCCAGGCCTGGGATTTCTGTCTAGTGTGTCAGGCAGAGGCTCTCAAGCTGGGCTTCGTGACTCAGTGACCTGTGGAATGTTCAAAAAGTACATATTCCCAGGCTTCTGGCTACTGAACTAGAAGAGGCCGACAGCTGTTTAATCTGCTTTTCTATCTCTGCCCAGATAATTCTAATACAGTAAATTGGAAGGCCTGATGAGACACCACTGAAGGAACAGAGAGAGGGAGGGAGGCTGGAGACTGCTGCCAAGGAGCAGTGACGGGTGGTGGGATCAGGAAGGAAGGCAGGGTTGGGGGTGTCACCTGGAGGACAGGGCCCCCATGCCCCGATCTTGTGTCTCCCACAGCACCTTGCACATAACACATGCTTACTAGGTATTTATTCACCAAAAAAGGATTCTTTGTTCTTGCATTTTAAGGAGTGACAGCCAAAATATCTGTAAAAAGCCGGTAGAGGCTAACATTTTAGGCATTGTCGGCCACATGAGTTGTCTGTTGCATATTCTTTTCTTGTTTTTTTCTTTCCTTTTTTTTTTTTTTTTTTTTTGAGACAGAGTTTCATTCTGTCGCCAGGCGCTAGGCTGCTCAGCTCACTGCAACCTCCGCCTCCCGGTTTCAAGCAATTCTGCTGCTTCAGCCTCCCAAGTAGCTGGGACTACAGGCACATGCCACCATGCCCAGCTAATTTTTGTATTTTTTTTTTTTTTTTTTGAGACGGAGTTTCACTCTTGTTACCCAGGCTGGAGTGCAATGGCGCGATCTCGGCTCACCGCAACCTCCGTCTCCTGGGTTCAGGCAATTCTCCTGCCTCAGCCTCCCGAGTAGCTGGGATTACAGGCACGCGCTACCATGCCCAGCTGATTTTTTGTATTTTTTTTTTAGTAGAGACGGGGTTTCACCATGTTGACCAGGATGGTCTCGATCTCTTAACCTCGTGATCCACCCGCCTTGGCCTCCCAAAGTGCTGGGATTACAGGCTTGAGCCACCGCGCCCAGCCTAATATTTGTATTTTTAGTAGAGACAGGGTTTCACCATGTTGGCCAGGATGGTCTCGATTTCTTGACCTTGTGATCCGCCCACTTCGGCCTTCCAAAGTGCTGGGATTACAGGCTTGAGCCACCGCGCCCAGCCTCTTTTTTTTTTTTTTTTTTTTTTTTTTTCTTGAGACGGGGTCTCGCTTTGTCACTTAGGCCAGAGTACAGTGGCCAGATCTCAGCTTCCTGCAACCTCTGCCTCCCAGGTTCAAGTAATTCTCCTGCCTCAGCCACCCCGCCCCCACCCCAGTAATTGGGACCACAGGTGTGCGCCACTGCATCCAGCTAATTTTTTGTATATTTTGTACAGATGGGGTTTGACCATGTTAACTAGGCTGGTCTCAAACTCTTGGACTTAATCGATCCACCTGCCTGGGCCTCTCAAACTGCTGGGATTACAGACATGAGCCACTGCTCCCGACCGTCTTTTCTTATTTTTTGTTACAACCCATAAAAAATGGGTAGCCATTCTCAGCCCGAGCTTCATGCTACACAAGCCAGCTGCCACAGACTGCAGCTTGCCAATCCTTGCTAGACCATTGCTTTTCCCGTTCAAACTTTGCCAGTCAGGAGCATAAGGACGAGGAAGTGGCCTGACTTGCCCAGGACCACTCAGCCCATGACAGTTAGGAGGGGCAGCCAGATCTCAGCCCCGTCCACCTGGGAAGTCAGGAGAGGCAGTGAACGCAGTATCACCTAAAAGATGTCACAGGTCTTGTAAAATCGCTACCAAAGCATGTATTTGTACAGGTCATAGTGCTTAGAGTTCAACAGAGGACGGGGAGAAGGTGACCTGTTGAAGACTGCAGGGAGAGAGGACAGCTACTCAGGGAACCTGAGACCAGCAGGTGACTGAGGTTCCAGTCGGTTTTATTCCAGCACTGGGATAAGCAGATAGAAAACAAACTGTAACCCATCTGACTTTTATTTATAAATAAACATTAACACAAGAATATCCTGAGAAAGAAAAACCCCCTGTAAAATTTTTTCACTTTGTCCCAGGCAAATTATTCTCAAGTAACATTTGGGGATAAGATCCAATTTCAAAAGAGAAAGTTAGGTCTGCCATTTTTCTTGGCCACTTAGTTAAGTAATTTCATAGAAAACTTAGGGAACTCAAGGAATTTTTTCAAGCCTCTAATTCATCAAATTTGCAAAATACTCAAACAGCATTAAAAATAAGTTTCTTCATGGCAGGCAAAAGATCCAGAAATTTGTCACTACTCTTGGTCAACTTTTGCGGGTTATTTTGATTTATATAAATTCCTCAAGACTCTGAATTCAAACATTTTCCATGTTTGTAAAAGGTGTTATAATTCTGAGGTCAGATTTGTGCTTTGCTCTGTTCCCAGGGCAGTTATTAATAAGGTAAATGCAAAGTTTAGAAGAAATGGACTGTTGTTTTCGTTGACTAATTTGAGTTTGGGGTTATTTTCAGCTTTTGTACTTTTTTTAAGCCACACCCAAGAACTTAACGTTTCATGTTCACAGGAAGGATTCCTGTTTGCTTTTTACTCTAATCTTTGATGGTATAATTCCCTGTGACTTGCTGACAATCCCAATGTTAGTACAGCTAATATGTCTCCAGCTCATGTTGGGGTCTGTGTTACTGTGCTAAGTGTGCTGTGTGTTTGGGGTGGACAAAGGAAGATGTGGCCCTTGCCTTTGAGGCTGTCCTGGTTAGGGCACACTATAAAGTGTCGGTACAGTGGAAACAGCACTGCAGGCTGGAGGAGCAGGGCTTTCTGTGTGTGTTGGGGTCAGTAGGTAGAGGAGGCTTCATTGAGAACCATGGCCTTGAAAGATGGATGGGATGTCACTTGGCAGGGGAGGGACTCCCAAGCAGAGGGAACAGACTATGTAGAGGCAGGAAAGTGTAGAGCTTATGGGAGGGAGAAAGCAGAACAATGTGACTGTGCTGTTTGCACAGGTATGGGCATTGGGGGTGGTTGTTAAGAAACTGGGGCCAGACTGGATGGTCTGGAGTCCTCCATGTAGGCCTTTAGACTCCATTGTTAGAGAGCCATTAGGAAATAGAGGAGGCAGGTGGTAATTTTAAGGTGATTGTCCTAAAATAATCTTTGGCTTTGGACGGGGAGAAGGCTAGCAGCAGAGACTCCAGTTAAGAGGCTAGCGGAATACTGGTGAAAAGCACTGCGAGCTTGAACAAGGGAGAATGGAAAGGGAAAAATCAATCCCGATATAGGAAGAAAGCATGTCCAAGGAAGAGAGGGAGGAGTTTGCAGGTTCTAAATCAGAATACTGAGACCTTTAAAATAGAATCAAATCCAAACAAGCAAAAAAACAGGAAAATGAACAGATTCTTTAGGGGTGGTGGTGATGTACTTGATGCACCCAGTACTGAATTTGAACGGTGTCCTGAACCCTGGAGGGTGTTAAGTGGAGTTGCCTGGCCAGCCAGGATAAAAGATGGTGGCTTTGGGAGGTGCATGTAGGTGAACCTTGAATGTGGTCACAGCAGGACAGGGAGGAATGCAGAGCCAAGAGTGAGCCGAGGGCAGAATCTGGGATGATCTATAGGCAGAATCTATTATACCTTGTGCTCTCCTTGATGTCCCCTCAGAATACCCAAAGGCAAGTGGAACAACTCTAATGGTGTTGAAGAAAAGGAGACTTGGGTGGATGAAGATGAACTGTTTCCAGTTCAGGGTAAGCAGGAGATTCTCCTTGGCTTCTTCTTGATGCTTGCTGAAGATGCATGTTACTGTCATGTTAATATTCCAGAAGCTGCTTGTCTCCAAACTCAGAAAAGTTCAATAAGTTCTCGACCTCATTTTGATTCGTGAAGAATCAGTTTGTTTGTTTGTTTGTTTTTCTTTTTCAGACAGGGTCTTGCTTTGTCACCCAGGTTAGAGTGCAGTGGTGTGAACATGGCCCACTGCAGCCTCAACCTCCTGAGCTCAAGTGATCCTCCTGCCTCAGCCTCCCAATTAGCTGGGACTGCGGCTGTGTACCACCGCACCTGGCTGTTTTTTTCACTTTCTGTAGAGATGGGGTCTCACTTTGTTGCTCAGGCTGGTCTCAAATTCTTGGGCTCAAGTGATCCTCCCACCTCGACCTCTCAGAATGCTGGGATTACAGGTGTGAGTCACGGTGCCCTTGCCAAGGAATCAGTCTGATGTCCTCTCCCATTAAATAATGGAGACTGTCAGAGTAACTAACACCTTATGTTTTTTTTTTTTTCCAAAGGGTTAAAATCTTTAATTATTAAAAAAACTCCTTCAAATAAAATGTTCCATCTAGTAGAGTGTTAAGCAAATATTATGACTAGACAAGGAAAATTTAAATTATTACCTATGAGATTTTGGAAAAAAGTTTACCCTCTCTAAAATTCGAAGAAAAGATAATACATAAAAACAAAAGCTGAGATATAATATTTAATATAATTATTTCACACAATTTTGTCAGCAATTAAACATAGTCTCTATTGGTAAGATTCACTTTATAAAGAACATAGTTACTATGGAGAGTGTAAACTAGAAAACAATTTCTGGAAGATAATTAGGTGATATGTATCAAATATTTTAAAATATTTATATTCTTTGACATTTTAATCCCATTTCAGAAATTTATGCTATGAAAAAAATATATATATTTATATATAAACATATATATATATATATATTTTTTTTAAGATGGGGTTTCTCCGTGATGGCCAGGCTGGTCTTGAACCCCTGACCTCAGGTGATCCACCCACCACGGCCTCCCAAAGTGCTAGGATTACAGGCATGAGCCACCGGGCCCAGCCTCGAAAATAATTGTTAATTGCACAAAAATTTGTATAAAAGAATAATTACCATCTAATAACTTCTGAAATTCCAACAGTAAAGCTTAAGTTGGAAAAAATAAAACACAAAGGTAGTATTCCAATCCCATAACCCTTATAAGCACATTCTTCCATCAAATGTATTCACAAAGAAAAAAGACTAAAAGGAACTATTCCAGAGATGTGTAATACTTACATGAATTATGACTGATTTTTATATTCTTCTTTACACATCTATGTGTTCCAATTTTTCTATAACATACTACTTTTATAAGCAGGAATAAACATTATAAAAATAGAAATGCACATTCTTTTAAGGGTCTGACAGTCATAGGACAAGATCTAACTGGTGAGGAATGCATATGAATTTTTATTTGATTAACACCTTGTGTTTAAAAAAAGTTTTTGGTTTTGTTTTAATAACGCCTATAATATTTCATTATAGTTGATGTTCTTCCTAAAATCCTTCAATTAGACATGATAGTAGGAGGTCATTCCTTGCATTTCTTGTTTAAGGAAAAAAAAATCGCTTAACAGTTTCTATATATAAATAGTTTTGTTTTTTTTTTTGTTTTGAGACAGGGTCTCACTCTGTCATCCAGCTGGAATGCAGTGGTGTGATCTCAGCTCACTGCAGCCTTGACAGCCTGGGCTAAAACAGTTCTCCCACCTTAGCCTCCAGAGTAGCTGGGATTACAGGCCCTTACCACCATGCCCAGCTAATTTTTTTTTGTATTTTTAGTAGAAACAGGGTTTCACCATGTTGGCCAGTCTGGTCTCGAAGCAGTCTGTCCACCTCAGCCTCCCAAGGTGCTAGGACTATACTTGTGAGACACCATGCCCTGCCAAATTTTTTTTTTCTTTTTTTTTTTTCGAGACAGAGTCTGGCTCTGTTGTCCTGGCTAGAGTGCAGTGGTATGACCTCGGCTCACTGCAACCTCTGCCTTCCAGGTTCAAGCGGTTCTGCCTCGGCCTCCTGAGTAGCTGGGATTACAGGTGTGTGCCACCATACCTGGCTAATTTTTGTATTTTTGGTAGTTGGGTTTTCACCATGTTGGGCAGGCTGGTCTCAAACTCCTGACCTCAAGTGATCTGCCTGCTTCCGCCTCCCAAAGTGCTGGGATTACAGGCATAAACCACTGCACCTGGCCCAGTTTTTTTTCTATCATAAGAAATTTTCTTGGCTAGGCATGGTGCCTCACCCATATAAACCCAGCATTTTGAGAGGCTGAGGTGGGAAGACTGCTTGAGCCTAAGAATTAGAGACCAGTGTGGGCGATATAATGAGATCTCTATCTACACACAAAAAAGAGTAGCCAGGCATGGTATCACACACCTATAGTCCCAAGCTATTTGGGAGACTGAGCCCCAGAGGTTGAGGCTGCAATGGGCCATGATCATACCATTGCACTCCAGACTGAGTAACCAAGTGAGACCTTGTCTCAAAAACAAAAGAAAGAAACTTTCATAATTAATAACTTCATAGCATTTGGGTTCGAATCTCTCCCACCACATTTTGCATTCTAATGGAAATATCCAAGTGGTAAACTTGAATTTAGGGAGTTTTAAGACTTCTGTAACATAGCAACAGTAATCCATTTCCAGTCCCAGAGGTTTTGTCTTTGGAAATTACCTTCATTGGCAGAAATGTAGTTGGCAAGATAAGATCATGTGGAAAGTGGGGGAAGTCACAGAAAAACAAGAAAAATTACATTAAATATTTAAAGACAACAGGATATAAAGGTTCTAGAAAACAACAACTTCTAATGCAGTCCACATTTGTTAGCTTTAGAAGTCTGCTTTCACTGTAGTATAAAGTAGTTCATAATTTAAAAGTAATCTGTTCATGGCCAGGCATGGTAGCTCACGCCTGTAATCCCAACACTTTGGATCACCTGAGGTCAGGAGTTCGAGATCAGCCTGAACAACATGGTGAAACCCTGTATCTACTAAAAAAATACAAAAATTAGGCCAAGCATGGTAGCTCACGCCTGTAATTCCAGCATTTTGGGAGGCTGAGGTGAGCAGATCACCTGAGGTCTGGAGGTTGAGACAAGCCTGGCCAACATGATGAAACTCCATCTCTACTAAAAATACAAAAAATTAGCTGGGTGTGGTGGCAGGCACCTGTAATCCCAGCTACTGGGAGGCTAAGGCAGGAGAATTGCTTGAACCCAGTGGGTGGAGGTGTCAGTGAGCCGAGATCGTGCTGTTGCACTCCAGTCTGGGCAATGAGCAAAACTCTGTCTCAAAAAAAAAAAATTAGCCAGGTATGGTGGTGCATACCTGTAATCCCAGCTAGTTCGGAGGCTGAGGCAGGAAAATCACTTGAACTCTGGAGGTGGAGGTTGCAGTGAGCTGAGATTGTGCCATTGCACTTTATCCTGAGCGAGAGGAGTGAAACTCCGTCTCAAAAAATATATATAAAAATTAACAAAAATGAAAGTAATCTGTTCCTGTAAGTATCCCTTTTCCAGAGCATGTTCTTCCATTGTTTAGGAGATACTGCTTTGGATAGCAGCATCTTCTGAGGCAGACATTCTAGCTGGTTTCATGTTTATGTAACATTGCCCTTTTTTTGGGTGGGGGGGACAAAGTCTCACTCTGTCGCCTAGGCTACAGTGCAGTGGTTCGATCTCAGCTCCCTGCAACCTCCACCTCCTGAGTTCAAGTGATTCTCCTGCCTCAGCCTCCTGAGTAGCTGGGATTACAGGCACACACCCCTATGCCCGGCTAGTTTTTAGTGCAGTCGGGGTTTCATCATGTTGGCCAGGCTGATCTTCGACTCCTGGCCTCAAGTGATCTACCTGCCTGTGCCTCCCAAAGTGCTAGAATTACAAGTGTCAGCCACCACACTTAGCCTCCCTCTGGTCTTTTAAAAAATCATCTTGGTGCCTGGCGCGGTGGTTTACGCCTGTAATCCCAGCCCTTTGGGAGGTCGAGGTGGGTGGATCTCGAGGTCAGGAGTTCGAGACCATTCTGGCCAACACAGTGAAACCACATCTCCACTAAAAATACAAAAATTAGCTGGGCAAGGTGGTAGGCACCTGTAATCCCATTTACTTGGGAGACTGAGGAAGGAGAATCGCTTGAACCCAGGAGGTGGAATTTGCAGTGAGCTGAGATCACGCTACTGCACCCCAGCCTGGGTGACAGAGCTAGGCTCTGTCTCAAAAAAAAAAAAAAAAAAAAAAAAAAAAAAAAACAACTTGGTGTGTGTGTTTTGAGGTGTGATCTCTTATTTATAGGATGAGAAGGGGAGCTTGAGCAGATCTCAAGATTCCCCTTGCATGGAAGTGGAAAGCAATAATTATTATCCCATTCTTCTGTTTAGGCAACTGAACCAAATTATACGTTTATTTATTTTGAGACAGAATCTCACTTCTTCCCCCCGGGCCGAAGTGCAGTATTGTGATCTCGGCTCACTGCAACTTCTGCCTCTCAGGTTCAAGTGATTCTCCTGCTTCAGCCTCCCCAGTAGCTGGGATTACAGGCAAGTGCCACCACACCCAGCTAATTGTTGTATTTTTAGTAGAGACGAAGTTTCACCATGTAGGCCAGGCTGGTCCCAAACTGCTGATCTCAAGTGATCTGCCTGCCTTGGCCTCCCAAAGGGCTGGGATTACAGGCATAAACCACTGCGCCTGGCCCCAAATTGTACTTTTATAAAATGAACAAGGACTTGAAAATTCTAGGTTGGGTGTGGTGGCTCACGCCTGTAATCCCAGCACTTTAGAAGGCCGAGGCAGGCAGATTGTTTGAACTCAGGGGTTGGAGACCAGCCTGGGCAAGATGGCAAAACCCCATCACTACAAAAAATAAAAAAAATAAAAAAAAATATGGGCCAGGCGCAATGGCTCACACCTGTAATCCCAGCCCTTTGAGACACCAAGGCAAGCAGATCACAAGGTCAGGAGTTCGAGACCAGCCTGGACAATATGGTGAAACCCCATTTCTACTAAAAATACAAAAATTAGCCTGGTGTAGTGGTGGACATCTGTAGTCCCAGCTACTCAGGAGAATGAGGCAGAAGAATCACTTGAACCTGGGAGGTGGAGGCTGCAGTGAGCTGAGATGGTGCCACTACACTGCAGCCCGGGCGACAGAGCAAGACTTGGCCTCAAAAAAAAAAAAAAATTGGGAATGATAGTAAGAAGATTAAAAAATGAAAAAAAAAATTCTAGCATATAGTGCTGGATATACATATATATAAGGGTTTTGAATGTGGCAGTTCCTCAGTAATTTTAGAAAATGACGTTGGTAGCCAGGCGCTACCAGGTAGGTGGCTCATGCTTGTAATACCAGAATCTTGGGAGGCTGAGGTGGGTGGATCACAAGGTCAGGAGTTCAAGACCAGCCTGGCTAAGATGGTGAAACCCCCATCTCTACTAAAAAAATACAAAAATCAGCCAGGCGTGGTGGTGGTGGGTGCCTGTAATCCCAGCTACTCAGGAGGCTGAGGCAGAGAACTGCTTGAACCCAGGAGGCGGAGGTTGCAGTGAGCCAAGATTGCGCCATTGCACTCCAGCCTGGGCAACAGAGCAAGACTCTGTTTCAAAAAAAAAAAAGAAAGAAAACGATGTTAGTTTTACTGAAGATCTTGAAAACCCATCACTAGCCAGCATTTACAGATGCCTGTAAAACACTTGCATCGTACAGGTCATAGGCTGAAGTGACTGGTGTTTGCAAACAAAGAAGAAAAGTAAATTATCCTTTAATGGTATCCTTTCTCTTCTCAATGCTTGTGAAATTTGAAAAAGTTTTCCCTTGGGGGACATTCTGTGTCTTTTTCTTGTGGTTTGTGCAGAGAAAGGTGAACTCTGAAATGAGTCTACTTTTAATGTTTTCCAGCAGCACCAGATGAAGACAGTACAACCAATGTAACAAAAAAGCAGGTAATTTAAAATTCTCTTTTCTGATACTGATTATGTGGGTAGAGCTGAGGTATAATAAGCCCCCCTGTCTCCTAGGCATAGACTGCTTATGTACCCAGTAAAAACCTTTTTTTTTTCTTTTACCTAATCAGGTATGACACCTGTTATTGAGCATTTTTGTTTGTTTGTTTTTTTGTTTTTGGTTTTTTTTTTTTGAGACGGAGTTTCGCTCTTGTTACCCAGGCTGGAGTGCAATGGCGCGATCTCGGCTCACCGCAACCTCCGCCTCCTGGGTTCAGGCAATTCTCCTGCCTCAGCCTCCTGAGTAGCTGGGATTACAGGCACGTGCCACCATGCCCAGCTAATTTTTTGTATTTTTAGTAGAGACGGGGTTTCACCATGTTGACCAGGATGGTCTCGATCTCTTGACCTCGTGATCCACCCGCCTCGGCCTCCCAAAGTGCTGGGATTACAGGCTTGAGCCACCGCGCCCGGCTGTTTTTGTTTTTGTTTTTTTTTGAGAGTTTTAGATAATCCAAACTAAGTTAAAGTAATAGTTATCCTCTGGAAGAAAAGCACAGGAGGACAGAGGACACATTTTTTGGACCATGAACGACGTAGATATGTTTGCAGTTTGAAATGCAGAAGTGATGGTTACTTGAGGATCAAAAGAATTTCTCCGTGTCCAGATTCACAGGGCTCATAAACTGTCAATTCCATGTTTTAAAAAAATAAGCCGTGCTTTCAGGTTCAGATGATTCTTCTGGGATTCTTGAGTTTACCTTATGACTACATTGGGCAAAATGTAAGGAAGTGGAGAGGAAAGGTTGTGATAAATCTTTTGGTTTTCTTTTGCAGAAGTGGACTGTAGAAGAAAGCGAGTGGGTCAAGGCTGGAGTGCAGAAATATGGGGAAGGAAACTGGGCTGCCATTTCTAAAAATTACCCATTTGTTAACCGAACAGCTGTGATGATTAAGGATCGCTGGCGGACCATGAAAAGACTTGGCATGAACTGAAACAGGCTTTCGTTTCCACAGAATTCACAGGAGCATGGTTCCTAATAATAGCCCCTGATAGTCTGCTGTTTATTTCAGAAGCTGGGATGAGAATTTTGGGTAACCTCCTTCGACATGGGGGAGGTCCCAGTTCCACTTCATCACTGTTGGAGATCATGGAGCTAAGAAACAGAGCCAAGTCCACCCATGTCCTTGGCAGAGATGACAGGCATACAGCTTGTGCAGTGCCAGAATATCATTAGTGTTTCCCTTCTTTAGTGGTTTGCTTAAATTTAAATCCCTGGTAATCTGTAGAACTTTCTCCTAGAAATGGTGAAGTCTATTAGGAGCCACTTGTGAGTCCATGACTGGTTAAAACCAGCAGTGTGAGCATTATTTGGAGTAAACTTGTTCCACGTAAAGTTCTGGCCTTCTGCTGCAAATGCAAAGGAACTTAGTCTGTTATGAACCCAGGTTGATGAGAGACCAGTCCTTGTGGAATAAGTTTCCCTGTAAAAACTCTTTAGCCAGTTGTGACATCAACCCTAGACCTGACTGTCTTGGCATTTGCTCTCAATATCTGTTGGGCTATGTAGGCAGGTTTATCCTCCACTTCTCATGTGGTTGAACCAGTGTGTTTTTTGGTAAAATGGTGATTGTAGATAAGCTTAGTTCCCCCACCCCCTCTCCCCTGCTTCTTTTCCCAATTCCCTTCCTTATGCTGGACTTTTAAAGCTTAAAAAAAAAATCCTGATTGAATATAAATGCCTAATTTCATTATTTGTGAAATGATTGCTTCCTCTTGATTCCCTAATTGTGCTGTGTTTGTGTCTTGCACTGGAATTCAACATTCCCTTCTCCTTTTGTACTGTGTTGTGCTTGCTGTCTCTCCCAGACATCCTTTAAGACTGTCTTTTTAGCAAAAAATTTCAGTAAAGTGTTTTCTGTAATCTTTTTTTATAAGACGAGAACTAATTATTGTCCATACTTGTAGCATTCTTCATTAAAGTCTTGCTTCTCTCAACTGTAAGTAGCTGTTTAATTGCAGCACAGCATGTAGTCACAGAGGGAGGTAGCAAAATGTTGAACAAACTTTGCTGAACTATCTTGATTAAGAAGCTGATGTCAGACTGTATTGAATGTTTTAGTTCTTGGAAGCTATGTCAGACGGAGGATGTGGAAGTTCTTCTTAACCTGTCTGTTTCCTCATATATCTTTTCTGGGAACAAAAGAATTCCCCGTTTCTCACTTCTGAGTGACTGAAAGGCAAGGATTAAAGAAATGCTAAAGTTTAAAAATTCATCATGATGGCTAATGCCTGTAATCCCAGCACTTTGGGAGGCCGAGACGGGAGGATCACTTGAGGTCAGGATTTCGAGACTAAGCTGACCAACATAGTGAAACCCTATCTGTACTAAAAATACAAAAATTAGCCAGACGTGGTGGCAGGCACCTGTAATCCCAGCTATTCAGGAGGCTGAGGCAGGAGAAGCACTTGAACTCTGGAGGTGGAGGTTGCAGTGAGCCAAGATAGCACCACTGCACTCTAGCCTTGGCAACAGAGCGAGACTCCATCTGAAAACAAAACAAAACTGGCCGATGTGGTGGCTCACACCTATAATCCCAACACTTTGGGAGGCTGAGACGGATAGGATCACCTGAGGTCAGGATTTTAAGACCAGCTGGCCAACATGATGAAACCCTATCTCTAGAAAAAATACAAAAAATTAGCTGGGTGTGGCGGCAGACGCCTGTAAGCCCAGCTACTTGGGAGGCTGAGGCAGGAGAATTGACTGAACCCGGGCGGTGGAGGTTGGAGTGAGCCGAGATCAACCCATTGCACTCCAGACTGAGTGACTCCATCTCAAAATTAAAAAAAAAATTTCATCCATTACTTATAAGTTGGAAACTTCGTACAGCTTTGTTACCTATTAACTGTTTAGGGGTTTAGTACCTATTTTTCTTCTATCAACCAACCCCAAATGAAACCACAGGGAGCGGTTGAGAATTTGAGCTCCTCTCGAGCCAGCCGCCTTCTGCTTGCAGTTGGTTTGGTCTCCCTCTGAACCGGATTAGAATCCAGATGCTTTTCTCCCCTCAACTCTCCTTTAACTCGATGGCACTTTCCAGGAAGGAGAGTGAAACTGATGTATTTAGGGAAGCAAAATATCCTAATCAGTGTTTCTCCAACTTGAGAATGCCTATGTTCGTTAATATTTTTTCACATAATTCAGTGTTTTTTTATTATCATTATTGAAATGTGTAGAGAGATAAAACTGCTTACAACTTCTGTAGAACTATAAAGCTTACCATGAACTGACGATTGTTTTGCTGAATCCATGTCATTGCTTATGACATGAGTAGTGCTGGGACTGCGATGTTGGTGCGACTCGGGTGGGGAATGCCTGTGTCACGTGTGTTGAGAGAAGTTTCCAGCCTCTTCTACCTGTCACTTGAGTGAGGCTGCCACAAGCCACTGTGCTCCCAGAGTGCTGTGATATCATTTGGCGTTTGCTAGAACTGAAACACACTTACGGAGTCTGTTTTCTGCTTTATTAGCTTGTCACACTGAGTCAATGCAAATAATTGCTAGAAGGTGTTAATACTGTTTTGTTTTTTTGTTTTTTAAGATTATGACTAAGGCCAGACGCAGTAGCTCACACCTGTAATCCTAGCACTTCAGGAGGCCAAGGCATGGGGATCACTTGAGCCCAGGAGTTTGAGACCAACCTGGGCAACATGGTGAAACCCCATCTCTACAAACAATACAGAAATCAGGCAGGTGTGGTGGTGCACTCCTGTGGACCCAGCTATTCGGGAGGCCGAGGTGGGAGGATCGTTTGAGCCCAAGAGGGTAAGGCTGCAGTTAGCTATGTTTGTGCCACTGCACTCCAGCCTGGAAGACAGAATGATACTGTCTCAAGAAAGCAAAAAAAAAAAAAAAAAAAAGATTATGTCTAAAAAATGTTTAGGCAGTGTCAGAACTCAGAGACTGACAGCTTAAGAATGAGAAACACTGTCCTGGTGGTTAAGAGCATGAGCCTCCACCAGGGACCCAGTTCTGCCAAGTGTGTTTGTGGGACTGTGAGCCACTGCTGGAATCTCTGAATGTCTGTGTCCTCATCTCTAATACCGGAGCTCACAGTACCTCCCTTGCAGAACTATTATGAGAGTAAGATGCAGGTAAATGTTAGCTCACTGCCTGCCATGAAGTAGGTGAATGTTGAAATCATGAATAAAAGAATAAAGATTGAGGATGTGAATAATATAATTGTCTTTAAGTGGGTTCTGGATAGCTTTTTCCTCCCTATGAGTGCTGAAAAAGACATGAATAAAAGGAAGATCAGCCAGACACTGTGGCTCACGCCTGTAACCCCAGCACTTTGGGAGGCCAAGGGTAGATCATGAGATCAGGAGTTAAAGACCAGCCTGGCCAAGATGGTGAAACCCTGTCTGTACTAAAAATTCAAAAATTAGCCAGGCATGGTGGCAGGCACCTGGAATCCCAGTTACTCGGGAGGCTGAGGCAGGGAATCGCTTGAACCTGGGAGGCGGAGGTTGCAGTGAGCTGAGATCACACCACTGCACTCTAGCCTGGGCAACAGAGCAAGACTCCGTCCCAAAGGAAAAAAAAGATCTAAGGCTGGGCATGTTGCCTCACGCCGGTAATCTCAGCACTCTAGGAGGCCAAGGTGAGTGGATCATCTGAGGTCAGGAGTTCGAGACCAGCCTGGCCCACATGGTAAAACCCTGTCTCTACTAAAAATACAAAATTTAGCTGGGCATGGTGGTGGGTGCCTGTAGTTTGTGGAGGTTGCAGTGAACCAAGATTGTGCCACTGCACTCTAGCCTGGGCAACAGAGTAACTCTGTCTCAGGAAAAAAGAAAAAGAAAGATTGAGGGTTTTTTAATTTTTTTTT
>NW_022436955.1:12894641-12948316 GCF_009761245.1 Sapajus apella | reverse complement strand
AAAAAAAAAAAAAAAAAAAAAAAGATGATAGAAAGGTACTACAGGCATGTAGTGCCCAAAGATGTTCCAAATTTTTTTTGAGATGGAGTCTTGCTCTGCCACCCAGGCTGCAATGCAGTGGCGTGATCTCAGCTCACGGTAGCCTCTGCCTCCTGGGTTCAAGCGATTCTCCTGCCTCAGCCTCCCAAGTAGCTGGGATTACAGGTGCCCACCACCACGCCCAGCTAATTTTTGTATTTTTAGTAAAGACGAGATTTCACCATATTGGTCAAACTAGTCTTGGATTCCTGACCTCAGGTGATACCTCACATAGCCATGCATTTATTTTCTTTTCCCTTTTTTTTTTTTTTTTTTTGAGATGGAGTTTTGCTCTTGTTGCCCAGGCTGGAATACAATGGCGTGATCTCGCCCACCTTGGCCTCCCAAAGTGGTGGGATTACAAGCACGAGCCACCGCACCCGGCCTGTTCAAGATCTTTTAACACTGATACATATCCTGTGCTTCACGGTGAAGGACTGTCTGATGCCCCTATTGAGAAAACATCTTTTTTAGTGCAGCTGGCTAGTAAAGGGGGCATTTAAGACACTGGTGTTGTCCAAAGCGGGACAGGCTTGACCTGGCTGGAGTAGTGCTTTGTTGTGGAGTGTCGATATCTCACATGGCCATGCATTTTCTTTTTTTTTTTTTTGTTTTTTGAGATGGTGTTTCGCTCTTGTTTCCCAGGCTGGAGTACAATGGCTCGATCTTGGCTCATTAGAACCTCCACCTCCTGGTTTCAAGTGATTCTCCTGCCTCAGCCTCCTGAGTATCTGGGATTGCAGGCATGCACCACCACGCCCTGCTAATTCTGTAATTTTAGTAGAGATGGGGTTTCTCCATGTTGACCAGGATGGTCTTGAACTCCCGACCTCAGGTGATCCGCCCGCCTCAGCCTCCCAAAGTGCTGGGATTACAGGGGTGATCCGTCACGCCTGGCCGGCCATGCATTTTCTTTTGTTCTGCATCTGCTTTTAGTAACTGACTCAAATATTCTGATGACTGGAAAGAAATGCTTCCCTATAATACACTGGTTAATTGGAATTCTATATTATAAATGGGTCTCTGTTTTTTGGTCACTTTCCCAGAATCTGATCAATTGGAGACAATGAGCTAAAAGTGAACTGCTGGCCTCCCTTCCTCTCCCCTCCTTCCTCTCTTCCCTCCTCCCCTAAAAAAAAAAAAAAAGAAAAAAAAGATTGAGCTGCTCACCTGGAGATGCTGCCCCCAAATTATCAGTAGACTGCCACTTGGCATCCTTGGAGGTCAGCAGTCTCTAGGAACACTGGTTTTTGGTGTTAAAGGCTGATTTTTTTTTCCTACTGTTTAAACATCTCTGTACAAGTCCTCGTTATTTCCCTAATTTTATAGGATCTTATGATTATTATGATAGCCATGGTCATGAAAACAGACCTGTCTCTTGGGTGGAGAAGTTAATCTGGCCCCGAACATCCTGGGAAGTGTCTATGAGAAATCCCTGTGGGTTGTGTGCAGTGGCAGCAACATGCCGGTCATGTGACATCCCCACTGTCCGCTGAACCTGCCAAGACACATTAAATAGGGAGCAAAACCCCTGCTACATCAAGAGGAAGCCAGCTGAGTGGTAAGATTGATGTCCCACAGTCATCAGCACAGGGGTCTCATCTGGGGTGGGACTGCCCAACCCCCTGTTGGGTTTTGGAATTGACTGGAGGATTCTGAGGTGTCACAGTGATGGTGTTAAGGGGAGGACACACAGCAATGCTGAATGTCTGCAACGTTACAAACAGTACAGTAGGACAAAGAACTACCCAGAATGCCACCAGCACCCCTGTACAGAAGGAGACATGTCTTGCTCGGACCACAGAGCTGAAGTGAATGATTTGGGCCGGGCATGGTGGCTCACACCTGTAATCCCAGCATTTTGGGAGGCCGAGGCAGATGGATTGCAATGTCAAGAGTTCAAGAACAGCCTGGCCAACATGGTGAAACCCCATCTCTACTAAAAAAATACAAAAATTGGCCAGCGTGGTGGCTCACACTTGTAATCCTAGCACTTTGGGAGGCCGAGGCAGGTGGATTGCCTGATCTCAGGAGTTCCAGACCAGCCTGGGCAATTCGGTGAAACCTCGTCTCTACTAAAATACAAAATAAATTAGCTGGGCATGGCAGCATGTGCCTGTAGTCCCAGCTACTTGGGTGGCTGAGGCAGGAGAATTGCTTGAACCCGGGAGGCGGAGGTTGCAGTGAGCAGAAATCACACCATTGCACTCCAGCCTGGACAACAGAGCAAGACTCCGGCTCTACAAAAAAAAAAATAATAATAATAATACAAAAATTAGCCGGGCATGGTGGTGTGTGACTGTAATCCCAGCTACTCAGGAGGCTGAGGCAGGAAAATCACTTGAACCTGGGAGGTGGAAGTTGCAGTGAGCCAAGATCATGCCACTGCACTCCAGTCTCAGTGGCAGAGGAAGACTCTGTCTTAAAAAAAAAAAAAAAAAAGGACAATTTTGGGTTTAGAGGTTTTTTTTTTTTTTTTTTTTGAGACAGTGTCACCCTGTCACCCAGGCTGGAGTGCAGTGGCTCGATCCTGGCTCAGTACAACCCCCATCTCCCAAGTTCAAGCAATATTCTCCCACCTCCATCACTCAAGTAAGCTGGGATTACAGGCACGAGCCACCAAGCCCAGCTAAGTTTTGTATTTTTAGTAGAGACAGGGTTTTGCCATATTGCCTGGGATGGTCTCAAACTCCTGACCTCAGCTGATCCGCCTGCCTCAGCCTTCCAAAGTGCTGGAATTACAGGTGTGAGCCACCGCACCCGGCCTGGCTGTAGAATTCTTGAATGAAGTTGCTTGGTGGTTGAGCTCCCCGAAGGTGTCCCAGATTTGGGCATTTGCTGCTTGGCAGTGCACACCTACAGCAAGCACTCCGTGGACACTCGCTCCCAAGTTAGATCTTGATTAGCCCAGGCCACGATGAGCTGAGTAGTGGCTGCTGTTCTAATATAAATTCAGAGGTAAGAAAAGGCTCTGATAAGTTTATTTAAAATAAATGTTGTTACAGTGGAGTGGAATAAGATCAACATAGTCTATTACTATGTAAACAAAAATTAGTAAGTTAACAGACTTTTAAGATAAAGAACAAAGGAAATGAACAGCCTCTAACTTTAATATTGAGCTCACCATCCTGGGACAGCATGTATAAGAACATAGAATGGATAAAAGTCCTTGACCTATGAACAGGTAACTTGAAAACAATTACCTTCCTAAAAAAGAAAAAAAAGAGGATGTCTGACTGAATAGAAAAAACTTGAGCTAGCAATTCTCCAATTTGCCAGAATTTGTCCTAAAGGCGGCAGCAGAGTCTTTACTCCCTCACCCTCATAAACTGAAGTGGCTTTTTTTTTTTTTTTTTTGAGACAGAGTTTTGCTCTTGTTGCCCAGGCCAGAGTGCAATGGCGAGATCTCAGCTCACTGCAACCTCCGCCTCCTGGGTTCAAGCGATTCTTCTGCCTCAGCCTCCCATGTCCTTGGGATAACAGGTGCCTGCCACCATGCCCAGCTAATTTTTGTTATTTTTAGTAGAGATAGGGTTTCATCATGTTGGCCAGGCTGGTCTCAAACTCCTGACCTCGGGTGATCCACCCTCCTTGACCTCCTAAGTGCTGGAATTACCGGTGTGAGCCCCCATGCCCGGCCATGAAGTAGCTTTCTTTGAAATCTCTGGATCAGTCTCCAAAGCACCATATCCATTTTAATATTTTAAAAATGTATTCTCTCCCCTCTTACCCACAAATCCAAGTACATGTAATGATGACCTCTTCAGGAAGAGGCAACCCGTCTGCCCCATGGCTTTGAGCATGGCCCCTTATGTGAGAAGCCAAACCATATGTTTTAGCTCCTGTTGATTATTCACCCATCTGGAGTTTCCCTCTAACTGCAGTTCCATTTCATTAACAGGTAGGGAATCACAGCATGATAAAGACAACCTGACTGTTTTCATCTAAAACCTGACCCACTTTATGAGTAAAGGAGGAAAAAAAAGCCCCCAGTATGGCCAGTCACCCACATACCTCGTAACTGAAATAGAAGTATCCAGTCTGGTGGGCAAATTGCCAAAAGCATTCCATGCCTCCTGGAGGGATCATGATGGCAAAGTCATATCGATCAGCTCCACGGAAGGGTGGCTGGTCCCCAGAGCCACTCAGAGGTTCTGTCTTCTGGCTCCTGGCAGACGTCACCAGATTCAAAACCACCAGCCCAGCCCCAAAGAGCAAGAGGGACATGCTGCTTTCTGGAGCCTCCTTTCCAGATGAACTGCTCGCAGCCTAGGGGAATCAAGTCGTTGAGACAACCACTGGGGTAATGATTAACTGCACAAGTCACATTTAGGTTCATTTCAGAGCCACACATAGATATTCATAATAGAACTGCCATGATACTTCCAGGAGGAAGTTTTGCTTTCACCTCATAAACTCAGTGGCTTACCAGACCGTCTTCATGGGTGCTACATAGAATCTGCCATCTCAGAAGAGGTCTTTCCACCCTTCCTTAGGGCTGTCATTTTTTAGTTCTTTCTTATTGGGGATATAATACTGGGTAAGTTTATAACTTTGTGAATACACTGACAAAAATTTGGCTAGGGAGATTGTTCTCTTACGTCAAATTGCTCCTATAAACACTTATCTCTGCCCAATGCTGCAGCTCAGAGCAAACGACAGCATGTGTGTGTGCAAAGATGTAAATGAATGAATACAGTGCCAAGATGGTGCTCATACCCCTCCACTGATAGTCCTCGTCCTGACACCTTCCACCTAATAGTCACCTAAAGCTCTCCAAACCCACTGAAAGACGGTATTATTAAAAACCTCAATCTTTTGGCTGGGCGTGGTGGCTCACGTCTGTAATCCAAGCACTTTGGAGGCCAAGGCGGGCAGATCACCTGAGGTTGGGAGTTCAAGACCAGCCTGACCAACATGGTGAAACCCCATCTTTTTAAAAATAAAAATTAAAGCCGGGCGCGGTGGCTCAAGCCTGTAATCCCAGCACTTTGGGAGGCCGAGGTGGGTGGATCACGAGGTCAAGAGATCGAGACCATCCTGGTCAACATGGTGAAACCCCGTCTCTACTAAAATACAAAAAATTAGCTGGGCATGGTGGTGTATGCCTGTAATCCCAGCTACCCAGGAGGCTGAGGCAGGAGAATTGCCTGAACCCAGGAGGCGGAGGTTGCGGTGAGCCGAGATCGCGCCATTGCACTCCAGCCTGGGTAACATGAGTGAAACTCCGTCTCAAAAAAAAAAACAGAAACAAAAATTTTAAACTAAAATCCAGACCATATTTTATACATAGCAAACACAACATTTATCAATAACTATAATAGTATTATACATCTTAAAATCATATGGGTAAATTATTTGACATCCAGATAACTTAGGTTAGTGCTGGTGAGCACCCAGGTGAGGCTAGATGGGGGTTTGGAAGAATCCCTTTTAAAATTTTCTCTCTCATAGGACAGCACACAAAAGGTACAGAACAATATCTTTCACATGTGGCGATACTACAACTTTGCCCGGATGAGGAAAATGGCTGACTTTTTCCTTCTCCAGTCAAACTATCATTATGTGAACTGGTGGTCGACAGCCCAGAGCCTCGTTATTATTCTTTCTGGGATCCTGCAACTGTATTTCTTGAAGCGTCTCTTCAATGTTCCAACAGCTACAGACACAAAGAAGCCAAGATGCTAAGCTAAGCTGACTACAGCACCCTGGCTCTTTTCTTCTGGGGCAGAAGCTTAGTGGAATCAGCTTTGTAACACTGTGGGACAAAAATCAATTTATCTCATAAATGTTTTAGTCTGCTGCACACATCTAAAAAGGCAAAATGGCAATAAAAAATAACAATGAAAAAGTTCTGAAGTATGTATGAAATGTATGTATCAAAATACTGTTTATCATATAGCAGTCCCTTAGCTTTCACCGAGTCTGCTTAGAGGTTAACAGAACACCTTAGATGGGAAAAGAGTTGAAAAAGACAGGCCAAAATCAAGTTTGCTTACATGTAAAAGCAGGAGTTGGTAATGTTTTATTTTTAAAGACTTCACCTTTGGAAATTAAGCAGTATATTCATTAAAGAAATAGTGTAGTTTTGCAATACAGGTAGTCTTTAGTCCAATCCAGTCAAGTAAGTAAAGGTTCATAGAAAATATTATGTTTTATAAAATCACAGTGATGAAAAAAACATTCCAGCCTAGGATCATCCCATCCAAGAAAAAATACTGAGAAAACAGCTTGTAAAAAAGAAGATAATATAATAAAATTATACTCATAAAACTCTACACTTAACAGGAATACATAATATATATATAATATAAAAATAATTCTTACCATTTATTCCATGCGTATCATTTTCCAGGCACAATACTAGACATTTTACAATCATGATTGCTTTCTTTTGTTTGTTTGTTTGAGACAGCATCTCGCTCTGTTGCTCAGGCTGGAGTGCAATGGCATGATCTTGGCTCACTGCAACCTCTGCCTCCCAGGTTACTGCCATTCTCCTGCCTCAGCCTCCCAAGTAGCTAGGACTACAGGCATGCGCCACCACACCTGGCTAATTTTTTTGTATTTTCACTAGAGATGAGGTTTCACCATGTTGGCCTGGCTGGTCTCGAACTCCTCAAGTGATCATCTACCTGCCTTGGCCTTCCAAAATGCTTAGATTACAAGCGTGAGCTACCGCACCCAGCCTACAATCATGATTTCTAATAATTCTCAGGTAGATGGCCAAAGCTGTTTTTTAAATTTTGTGTCTTTTTAAACAGAAGAAAATGAACCTTATTAATGCTGAATGATGGCCAGGCATGGTGGCTCACGCCTGTAATCCAAGCACTTTGGAGGCCAAGGTGGGTGGATCACTTGAGGTCAGGAGTTCAAGACCACCCTGACCAACACAGTGAAACCCCGCCTTTAAAAAAAATTAATTAAAAAAAAAAAAAAAGCTGAATGACTCATTCAAGGCCATAAAGCTGGTAGCTGGCAGAACTGGGATTTGAACCCATTTTTCTTCCATACCGCACAGTACTTAGTGTATAGAAAAACAGCTGAACAAATTGCTCTTATTATTTTAGCCAAATTTCATTTGTAAAACCCCACAGGTGGCCTACTGTTCTGATATGGCAATGTCTATCTTTCATATTAATGAAAAAGAAAATCCATGTGTTCTTATCATGAGTTTAGAAAACAAAGTGTTATCACAGATAACAATGTTATTCTTGTTCCTAGTTCCAAAGATTTTCAACCTATTTCTCAGAACAAGAAGCCCTCTGATTTGAACATGAAACAGAGTATTCTATTTTGTCACAAACACAAAGATCTGAAACCCCATTTTTGAGCCATCTCAGTATATAGTATGATTCCAGCCTGCATTTGTCAGTGATAGAGAATACAGTAAACTAAGAAGTCCCTGAAGAGGTCAGAGTGATGACAAAATTCAACATGATGACAGAGTCTACACAAACACAGGAAACAAAGCTCGGCCCTTCCACACAGCTGTCTGTCCTTGCAATGAGTTCGTTTTAAGTCAGTGTCTCTTCATGCCGCACATATTCCCCAATGTCTGCTTGATGAAACACCACAATCGCCATGGGGTCTACTTTTCTGCAGTCTTGTGTAGATTTTGCTGCCACCCCAAAACCCTGGGATTCAAAAGAAGAGACACTAATTCACTGAAGTCATTCAATATGCTCATACTGAGGGCTAGAAATAACAAAGATGGAAAAAATACAGTTCTGGTCTTTCTGGAATTCAAAAGATGCTGAGAATTTAGTCTCTCAAGCACACAGATTAAAAACATATCCTTCTTGAATAAAAGAGTACTTGATTTTTTTTTTTTTTTTGCCCACCTGCAACTGTCTTGATTGAGTTATAAGAGTACTTGATTTTTGTAACAGCTAACCATCTTTACTCACCAAAGGGACATCTGCCATGGAGTATACCACCACGCCCTGGTACTGAGAAGTATTTTCGGTGATTCGACCCAGACCAGATTTCAACACATGGTTCCCATAAAGGAAGGATTGCTCTGCACCAGGCTTTATCCACACTTTATACTATAAGAAAGAGAATTAAAATCCAAGAGACACAAAAACATTACGATTTCTACCCCTGCAGACAAGCTAGCTGCTGGATCTGTGGATAATTTTCTGAAATAATTTTATGGGAAACAGAGAGACACACGTTTTCCTCAAACTGTCCATCTCCAGAACAGAAAAGCAGAAAGTTGCCTCGCACAGTGGCTCATGCTTGTAATCCCAGCACTTTGGGAGGCTGAGGCAGGTGGATCACTTGAGGCCAGAAGTTCGAGACCAGCCTGGCCAACATGGCAAAACCCTGTCTCTACTAAAAACACAAAAAAATCAGCCAGGCATGGTCGCGCACCCCTGTAACCCCAGGTACACAGCGGGCTGAGGCACGAGAATCGCTGGAATCCGGAGGGCGGAGGCTGCAGTGAGCCGAAATGAGTGAGAAATGCAAAAAATGCAAAGAAATACAGATAAATAAGATGCCGCTGCACTCCAGCCTGGGCGACATTGTGAATTGTGTCAGAAAGAAGAAAAGAAAGAAAAAGAAATTAAAAGAAATGCAAAAGGTTCTCAACTCTACAAGGATTATCTTCCATGGCCAGGTTAACAGCTCTTTTTCTGAATCCCGGTGTCCTCACTGCAGCCACTTATTTGCTTTCTAATCTCGAGCTGGGTCTGCATAGGCTTTTCTATTTTGCTGGAGAAAACTACCACTACGCAGCCACACAGCACTCCCACGCCATATCCTTGACCATGCCCAAGCTGCAAGGCTTCTGCACATCTCCACGTGCTGACACTCCCCCAAGCACATTGACAGAGACTGTGAGTGAAGCTGCCTGATAATCGGCCTCATCCTTAACTTCATCGCCCGTGGCGGAATGGAAACCACCCCACAAACCTTGGCATAAGGGGCAAGGTAATCCAGGGCTGTGACGTGCAACCGAAACTTGTGGGTCTTAGTGAATTTTCCGAAGCAGGTCCCTAGAGACACCAGCTTGTCCCCAGAGATATTGGCGGCCAGCTTCATAATCTTCTCACTAAAGGGGGAGCAAGGTTGCGGATGGAGGAGGCTGGTGGGACCCATGACTCCCTCCCCCAGGTCCATGCTGCTTGCTCCCTGCCTCACCTCACATAGTACACCCGGTCGTTGTGCAGCCGGAAACAGTAGGTGCCGTCGGGCCGGTCCACCAGCAGCTGAAGATTCTCCCCGATGCTGAGGGCAAAAGGAGGACTGGAGGCCACGCCCGAGGACGGCACCGCGTCCCCACTCCACCACTAGTCAACACACACACACACACACACACACACACACACACACACACACATCCTCGTCCGCCCCGCGCGCTCCTACTATTTCGCGATCTTCTCAAACATGACACGGGTCTCCTCTTCAGTCAAAGGCCGCATTTTCCCACTGGGTTAGAACACCAGATCCTCGTGCCTCGGCAACCGGAAACGGAACTCGCTGCCCCGCAGCTCCCAGGCAACCCCAAAGCCTGCCTCTCTAGCCCCACACCAAGCCTTCCTCTCGCTAGTGCCCAATAGCCTGAACGACCGCCGAGGAAAGCAAGCCGGCCGGATGAGAAAACATAGAGACCGGAAATGTGCCTGTTTCTTCCTGTCCTAAATAGAGTTTGCGCCCTCGGTGGTCAGGAGGGGAAGTGACGTTGCTCCTGGGAAAATGGCGGCGACGGCGATTACCTCTTCGTCAGCCACGGCCACGGCAGCGGCTCTCGGCGAGGTGGAGGATGAAGGGCTCTTGGCGTCGCTGTTCCGGGACCGCTTCCCGGAGGCCCAGTGGCGCGAGCGGCCCGATGTGGGCCGCTATCTCCGTGAGTTGAGCGGCTCGGGGCTGGAGCGGCTGCGGCGCGAGCCCGAGCGCCTAGCGGAGGAGCGGGCTCAGCTGCTGCAGCAGACGCGCGACTTGGCCTTCGCCAACTACAAGACCTTCATCCGTGGCGCCGAGTGCACCGAGCGCATCCACGGCCTCTTTGGAGATGTGGAGGCGTCGCTCGGCCGCCTGCTCGACCGCTTGCCCAGCTTCCAGCAGAGCTGCAGGTGCGACGCGCCTGACGCTAAAGGGGCTTTTAACTGTAAAAGCTGACGTTTAAGATGGTAGAAATAGCTAACACAAAGCGTTTACCACGTCCAGGCTCTGCTGAGCGCCTTGTTAATCCATTTAAACCTCACAACAGCCTTCAAGGTAGGCACTGCTATTCGCCCCCCCTTTTTTTTTTTTTGAGATAGAGTCTCGCTCTGTCGCCAGGCTGGAGTGCAGTGGCGCGATCTTAGGTCACTGCAGTCTCAGGCTCCCGGCTTCAGGCGATTCTCCTGCCTCTGCCTCCTGAGTAGCTGGGACCACAGGCGCATGCAACCACGCCCAGTTAATTTTTTTGTGTTTTTAGTAGAGACGGGGTTTCACCATGTTGGCCAGGATGGTCTCGAACCCCTGACCTCGTGATCCACCTGCCTCAGCTCCCCAAAGTGCTGGGATTGCAGGAGTGAGCCACCGCGCCCAGCCCTGTTATTTCCATTTTACATATGAGCTAGTTAAGACAGTGATTAGTGACATTTAAGGACACTACTAGGGGGGTTCGAATTCAGAACTGGATACCCAGGAGCATGTCCCTCCCTTGAAGGGCTGTTGTGAGCACTAAAGAAAAAGGATTCATGCAAAGCTATTATTACCGCATCTGACATAGTTGACATTATAGGTGTGAGCTGAATATATCTGCACATTCATGTACTTATTTTATATGAAAGCTTGGGATGGAGGTCATCTGCTTCAAAACTTCCATTGACAGGAAGCTGACAAGGAAATCCTCCCATTTGAGGGCATCAAATATCAGAGGCTCTCCTTTTGGATGGCTGGATGTGATGGCTCAGCCTGTAATCACAGCACTTTGGGAACCAGAGGCTTGAACCCAGGAGTTTGAGAGCAGCCTGGCCAACATGGCAAAACCCTCTCTCTACAACGTAAAAAAAAATAGCTGGGCATGGTGGCATGCGCCTGTAGTCCCAGCTACTCAGGAGGCTGAGGTGGGAGGATCACTTGGGCCCGGGAGATTGAGGCTGCAGTGAGTCATGATTGCGCCACTGCACTCCAGTCTGGGAGGTTGAGGCAGCTGTGGGGCTGTGATTGTGCCACTGCATTCCAGACTAGGTGACAGTAAAACTGTCTCAAAAAAAAAGCCAGGCACGGTGGCTCACACCTGTAATCCCAGCACTTTGGGAGGCTTAGGCAGGCAGATCACGAGGTCACGAGATTGAGACCATCCTGGCTGACATACTGAAACCCTGTCTCTACTAAAAATACACAAATTAGCTGGGCGTGGTGGTACATGTCATAGGTAGTTCCAGCTATTTGGGAGGTTGAGGCAGGGGAATCGCTTGAACTTGGGAGGCAGAGGTTGCAGTGAGCTGTGATTGTGCCACGCGCTCCAGCCTGACGACAGAGCGAGACTGTCTCCAAAAAAAAAAAAGTCCTTTTTGAGTCATATTCTGTCTTCATAGATCCTGTCCATTATCTGTAGTTCTGCTTTCCAGCCTTTCATGATTAAAGTTTAATTTTTCTGGCCGGGCGCGGTGGCTCAAGCCTGTAATCCCAGCACTTTGGGAGGCCGAGGCGGGTGGATCACGAGGTCAAGAGATCGAGACCATCCTGGTCAACATGGTGAAACCCCGTCTCTACTAAAAATACAAAAAATCAGCTGGGCATGGTGGCGCATGCCTGTAATCCCAGCTACTCAGGAGGCTGAGGCAGGAGAATTGCCTGAACCCAGAAGGCGGAGGTTGCGGTGAGCCGAGATCGCGCCATTGCACTCCAGCCTGGGTAACAAGAGCGAAACTCCGTCTCAAAAAAAAAAGTTTAATTTTTCTTTTCTTTTCTTTTCTTTTTTTTTTTTTTTTTGATGGGGTTTCACTCTTGTTGCCCAGGCTAGAGTGCAATGGCTCTGTCTAAGCTCACTGCAACCTTTGCCTCCCAGGTTCAGTGATTCTCCTGCCTCAGCCTCCCAAGTAGCTGGGACTACAGGTGCACGCCACCATGCCCAGCTAATTTTGTATTTTTAGTAGAGACGGGATTTCTCCATGTTGGTTAAGGTGGTCTCGAACTCTCGACCTCAGATGATCCGCCCACCTCAGCCTCCTGAAGTGCTGGAATTAGAGGCATGAGTCACCGTGCCTGGCCTAAAGTTTAATTTTTCTGTTGAGCCTTTGGATATTTGACAGCAGCTTTTGTACCCTTCCATGCTCCAGAATAGATACGTAACTTGATAAAGCAGGTCTCTGCAAATACAGAGAAGAAATGTTGAAAATAGACTGTGACAGGAACTATGGCTGAACATTAGCATAGGAGAAGGTGAAGACCTGAGGGAATAGGGGAAAGGTTTTGGATTCTAGGCTACTTAGTGCTTCATTATGAAAATAATGATAGTTGTTGTTAAATATTTAACTCTGTTTCTCGTTTACAATTTTTACTCTGATGTGTTAAATGCTTCACACACATCATTTCATTTAGTTCTTACACCCTGATGAGGAGGGTCCTGTATAATTTTATTTTTGGAGAGAGTCTTGATCTGTCACCTAGGCTGGAGTGCAGTGATGTGATCTCAGCTCACTGCAGCCTCCGCCTCCTGGGTTCAAACGATTCTCCTGCCTCAGCCTGCCAAGTAGCTGGGTCTACAGGCACATGCCACCACACCTGGCTAATTTTTTGTATTTTTAGTAGAGATGGAGTTTCACTTGAACTCCTGGCCTCAAGTGATCCGCTTGCCTTGCGCTCCAAAAAAGTGCTGGGATTATAGGTGTGAGCCACTGCACCTGGCCCTATATGCTTTTTTTTACCAGTGAGGAAGTAGGTTCGGAGAGGCCAAATATCTTGCCACAGCCAGCAAGTGGCATATCTGGATTTAGATCTGTTAGATTTATTAGTTGTATGTTTCGGAACAAGTTGCTTAACCTCTGTGGGATTAAAAATTTCCTCAGGTGTAATAGTACTTACCTTATAGGTGGGGTGTGAGGAATAAATCAGGCAGATCATCCAGCCCAATGTTCATAGCAGGTGCTTGGTAACTGTAGCTAAGGTTTGGGTACATAGCAGTGAAGGACCAACATTCTTCTAATTTTTATTAGGAACTTTGTGAAGGAAGCTGAAGAGATCAGCTCCAACCGCCGGATGAATAGCTTGACCCTAAACCGGCACACAGAAATCCTGGAAATACTAGAGATTCCTCAGCTCATGGACACCTGTGTCCGGAACAGTTATTATGAAGAGGCCCTGGAGCTCGCAGCCTATGTACGCCGACTGGAGAGGAAATACTCTTCCATCCCTGTCATCCAGGTAGCCAACTTACCCAGAGAGGACTCAAAGTAATGTTCTTGTAATCATTTATTCTGTGGTCAGGACTGAAGCTTTAGGTAGAAACCCTTGAATGTTTCACATCAGTTTCTGCCAGCCAGGCATGCGTGAACATAAAACATTGATCCATGCATTCATTCATTCAAAATACTTTTTAATCATGTGCCAAGCACTGCTCTATATGCTGGGGATACAGTGTGGCCTTGGCTCTCATGAAGCTTAAATGAATTCTGGTAATTGACAAAGAAACAAATAAATAATACCATTTGAGATAATGTTAAGTGACTCAAAAAAAAGAAAAAACAGGGAATGGGTAGAGGGAGTCTAGGGTAGGTTTCTTTAGGTAGGGTGATCAAGAAAGACTTTTCTGAGGAAGGTAACATTTAAGCTGAGACCAAATGAGAAGAATGAGCCAGCCCACAAATATCTGGGGAGAGAGCAACCAGAAAGTGTAAAGAACAAAGCACAGAGGGCCGAAGTGGGCAGAGTTGAAGTGTTTATGGGATACAGAGGCAGCCAGGGTGAGTGGACTGTAGCAGTGGGAGAGCATTAGGAAGCAGGTGAAACTGGAGAACCAAGTAAGCTGTATAAGTCCCAGTGAGTGCTTGGAATTTTCTTGATTGCAGTAGGCAGTCACTGGAGGGTCTTAAGCCTTTTTTTTTCTGAGGCAGAGTCTCACTCTGTTGCCCAGGCTGGGGTGCAGTGGTGCAACATCAGTTCACTGCAACCTTCATCTCCTGGGTTCAAGTGATTCTCCTGCCTCTACCTCCAGAGTAGCTGGGATTACAGGCATGCATCACCACACCTAGCTAATTTTTGTATTTTTAGTAGAGACGAGTTTTCACCATGTTGGCCAGACTGGTCTTGAACTCCTGACCTCAAGTGATCTGCCTGCCCAAAGTGCTAGGATTATAGGCATAAGCGACTGCACCTGGCCCAGTTTTAAGCTTTTTAAGTAAGAGAGTTATCCAACCAGATCTTTGTTGGTGAACCTACAGGCATCAGCTTTAGGAAATTACTTCATATTTCAGGAAAGCCATGGGAATGTTGGTCTGCAGTCTTAAGGGTCAGGGGAATGGGTTCTACAGCGCATCCTTCCCAGCGCAGTGTGACTCTCTCTGTGTATTGTCAGGGCATCGTGAACGAAGTGCGCCAGTCCATGCAGCTGATGTTGAGCCAGCTGATCCAGCAACTGAGGACCAATATCCAGCTCCCCGCCTGCCTCCGTGTCATTGGCTACCTGTGGCGCATGGACGTCTTCACTGAGGCCGAGCTGAGGGTGAAGTTTCTTCAGGCGCGGGATGCTTGGCTCCGGTCCATCCTGACTGCCATTCCTAATGATGATCCCTATTTCCATATCACAAAAACCATCGAGGCCTGCCGTGTCCATCTCTTTGATATCATCACCCAGTACCGTGCCATCTTCTCAGACGAGGACCCACTGCTGCCCCCTGTCATGGGTGAGCACACTGTGAATGAGAGTGCCATCTTCCATGGCTGGGTGCTACAGAAAGTCTCACAGTTCCTGCAGGTGCTGGAGACTGACCTTTACCGGGGCATAGGTAGCCGCCTGGACTCTCTGCTGGGCCAGTGCATGTACTTTGGGCTGTCCTTCAGCCGGGTGGGAGCTGATTTCCGGGGCCAGTTAGCTCCTGTTTTCCAGCGGGTGGCCATCCACACTTTCCAGAAAGCAATTCAACAAACAGTGGAGAAATTCCAGGATGAAATGAACTCCTACACTCTCATCTCAGCTCCAGCCATCCTGGGCAGCAGTAACATGCCTGCTGCTGTGCCAGCCACTCAGCCAGGGACACTGCAGCCACCGATGGTGCTCCTAGATTTCCCCCCCCTCGCCTGCTTCCTCAACAATATTCTGGTCGCCTTCAATGATCTGCGTCTCTGCTGCCCTGTAGCCCTGGCACAGGACGTGACTGGGGCCTTGGAAGATGCCCTTGCCAAGGTGAGCACATTCTGTTGATTTTCTGCTACCCTGGGCCGCCTTTGGTAATGGGTGGCCAGATTTTTGTAATAACAAAGTCTGGTGCCTGCTGACATGGAGAGGTCTAGTGTGGTTTTAGAGGTTCTTCTGGTTGAGAAGCTCTGGCCAGTTGCCCTTCATGGGACCTAGGACAGTTCATGAAGTGGCGCACCTGTAGTAACAATTCAGTAATGCATGTATTACCTTTCTAGTGCTGTGTAATAAATCACACAAACTTAGTAGCTTCCAGCAACACATTTATTACCTCCCGGTTTTGGTGGGTCAGGAGTCCAGGCACAGTGCAACAGGGTCCTCCCTGCTCAGGGTTTTACTGGGTTGCCATCAAGGTGTTGGCTGGCCTATGGTCTCATCTGGAGGTTGGGGCTCCATTTCAAACTTGTTCGAGTTAGCAGGGGTCTGTTGCTTGCAATTATAGAACTGAAGCCTTAGCTTCTAGAGGCTGTCCACTCAATAGGCAACTGACAACATGGTTGTTTGCTTTCTCAAGGCCGGCAGGAGAGCTTCTCTCTTGCTTGAGTCTCTTCTTTTAGGTACCTCCTTTTAAAAGGTTCATTGGATTAAGTCAGATGATTAGGGACTTTAATTACATCTGCAAAACCCTTCACCTTTGGCATATTCTTTTTTAATTTTTACTTAAAAATATGTTTTATTTAATTAATTATTTATTTGTTGAGGTGGAGTCTCACACTGATGCCCAGGCTGAAATGCAGTGGCACGATCTCAGCTCACTGTAACCTTTGCCTCCCAGGTTTAAGTGATTATTCTGCCTCAGCCTCCCGAGTAGCTGGGATTATAGGCATGTGCCACCACCCCTGGCTGATTTGTATTTTTAGTAAAGGCGGGCTTTCTCCATGTTGGTCAACTGTTCTCAAACTCCCTACCTCAGGTGATCCACCTGCCTCAGCCTCCCAAAGTGCAGGGATTACAGGCATGAGCCACCTTACCCAGCCAAATTTTTTTATTTTATAGAGAGATAGTGTCTCTCTATGTTGCCTGGGCTGGTCTTAAACTCCTGGACTCAAGTGATCCTCCTGCTTCTGTCCCTCAAATGCTGGGATTACCGGTGTGAGTCACTTGAACCCAGAAGGTCCAGCACTAGAGACTGTGTTCTTACCCTGTTGCTGTGCCATATGTCTGTAATGTCAGCTAGGCTGCTGTTGGTTTTGGTGCTGAGACCAGCTCAGCTGTGGAGACCCCAATGCATTCGGTGCTGAAGGAATTAAGAAACAGACACAGAGATAGAAATTAGGCCAGGTGTGGTGGCTCACTCCTGTAATCCCAGCACTTTGGAGGCCGAGGCTGGTGGATCACCTGAGGTTGGGAGTTTGAGACCAGCCTGACCAACATGGAGAAACCCTGTCTCTTTAAAAAAAAAAAAAAAGAAAAAAGAAGAAGTAGTAAAAGGTGGGTTCAGAGTGTGCAGCATCAGGGGTCTCACAGCATTTCCAGCTGAGAGCTGAGAGCAGACTCTGACCCATGTATTTATTTATTACATTCCAGAGACAAGTTTTACAAGCGGATGCTCTGTGTTCTTTCACTGGTTAAAGATAAACTAATGAGGCAGCTAGTGAATGTTTACTATAGGTTAAAGATAAACTAGAAAGCATACTTTACGAGGGAACAAAGGAAAGAGTCACATGTCCTGTGTTAAAAAAAAAAAGACTAGTTCATCTGGTGTGAGACATATTCATATTGGTTACTGTTTTTTAATACTTTGAGCAGTTTTCCGCTTTGGGGGGCAGACTGGGCTTTCCTTGCTGCTGCCCTCAGTAAACAATATGATATATCACACATGTCAGAATTTACTCTCAACATTTGGAACCTCACTTTCGTAGCTGTTTTCTTACAGTTTTCCAGTGGTTTCAGCTTTCTGGGGCCTCAGGGGCCTTAGTAGAAACCTTGTATAGTTTTGCTTCATTTTCCTGTGCTTCAGCGCAGTTACGTGCTCATGGTGGATCCTCCGTGGAAGTCAAGAACCATGTATTGGGCCAGGTGCAGTGGCGCATGCCTGTAATGCCAACACTTTGAGAGGCTGAGGCAGGAGGATCTATGAAGACAGGAGCTCTAGACCAGCCTGGGCAACAAAGCAATACCCTATCTCTAGAAAAAATTGTAAAACTTAGCCAGGCATGATGGTGCACCCCTGTAGTCCCAGGTACTTGAGAGGCTAAGGTGGGAGTATCAAATTCCTTGAGCCCAAGAATTTGATGCTACAATGAGCCTTGATTGTGCCATTGCACTCCAGCATAGGTGACAGAGCAAAATCCTGTCTCTAAAAACAAAACTATGTATTTTCTATAATTCTATGACACTTCTCCATTGGAACTGGAAACTACACCTGTAATGTAACAAGTTGGGTCTGAACTTTACATCAGTGAAGTAACAGAATTGTGGAGATTAACCATAATTCTGAGTTTAAATGAGATAGTAATATAATGTACTGTGTTAAATTACTTTGTTCAGGAAAACTTGAGGGCTACACCTTTATTTTTTTTTATTTTTTTTTTTTTGAGACGGAGTTTCACTCATGTTACCCAGGCTGGAGTGCAATGGCGCCATCTCGGCTCACCGCAACCTCCGTCTCCTGGGTTCAGGCAATTCTCCTGCCTCAGCCTCCTGAGTAGCTGGGATTACAGGCACGCACCACCATGCCCAGCTAATTTTTTGTATTTTTAGTAGAGATGGGGTTTCACCATGTTGACCAGGATGGTCTCGATCTCTTGACCTCGTGATCCACCCGCCTCGGCCTCCCAAAGTGCTGGGATTACAGGCTTGAGCCACCGCGCCCGGCCTTTTTTTTTTTTTTTTTTTTTTGGCCTAGTTTCATGCACTGCCAGTGGTGATAAGCTGTCCCAGTGATTGACGGTGCCCTTGTCTCTTAGGTAACCAAAATAATCCTGGCCTTTCATCGTGCTGAAGAGGCTGCCTTCAGCAGCGGGGAGCAAGAGCTCTTCGTCCAGTTCTGCACTGTCTTCCTGGAAGACCTCGTTCCATATTTAAATCGCTGTCTCCAGGTCCTTTTTCCACCAGCTCAGATAGCACAGACTTTAGGTAAGAAAAAGGAGAATTTTGTAAACTGCCCTACTGATGTGTATTTGAGATACTAAATAATTCACCCAGTTGTGTCAGTGTTTTTTAGTAAATGTGTCCAATTTTAGAACATTTCCATCGCTCCAGAAAGATCCTTCATACACATTGGTGTCATTCTTCGACAGCATCCTTAGCCCCTGGCAGCCTACTTTCTGTTGCTATAGATTTTCCTTTTCTGGACATTTCATAGAAATGGAATCATACATTATGTGGCTGTATCTGGCTAAATGGAAGAAGCCAGTTACAAAATAACCACGTATGTATGATTCCATTTCTATGAAATGTCCAGAGAAAGGGTTTTGTTTTGTTTTTAGAAAGTATTTTTAAAGTCTTTTTTCCAATTCACTTTCACGTCCTCGTCCCCTTGTGATGGGAGAGGGGCTTGGTTCAGGCGCAGCTTCCCAAAGGGCAGTGGGTCAGTACATCACACCTGCGAAGCCTGGCTGCCCTCCTCTTTATCGTTGGTGCTGCCTGAGGTTGCTGCTGCCCCTGCCCAGCGTTGCTGCTGCTTCTGCTTCACAGTATAGCTTCCCGTTCCCTATGACAAAGGTGGTTTTTGCTGTATTGAACTATAGCCGGCTGCGGTGGCAAACGCCCGTAATCCCAGCACTTTGTGAGGCTGAGGCGAGTGGATCACCTGAGGTTGGGAGTTTGAGACCAGCCTGGATAACATAGTGAAACCGTGTCTACTAAAAATACAAACATTAGCTGGGCTGGTAGCAGGTGCCTGTAATCCCAGCTACCACGGAAGCAGGAGAATCGCTTGAACCCGGGAGGCAGAGGCTGACATACTAAATAATTCACCCATTTGTATTAAGTCAGTGGGCTGAGATCTCACCACTTCACTCCAGCCTGGGTGCCTAGAGTGAGACACTCAAAAAAAAAAAAAATATATATATATATAGTAATTGCTTTTTTCCTCTTGTTCTTTCCCTTTTTCTTTTAATTTCTATGTTGAATTTTATCAATAACTTTTTTCCATTTTGCTTTCCCTGTGGTCCGGGTCAGGCATTCCTCCCACTCAGCTCTCCAAGTACGGAAACATCGGGCGTGTGAACATCGGCGCCATTCAGGAGCCCCTCGCCTTTATCCTGCCAAAGAGAGAGACGCTCTTCGCCCTGGATGACCAGGCGCTGGGGCCCGAGCTCACAGCTCCAACACCAGAGCCACCCGCCGAGGAGCCACGCCTGGAGCCCGCGGGCCCGGCCTGTCCGGAGGGAGGGCGAGCGGAAGCGGAGGCGGAACTGCCCCGTGTGGAGCCCTAGCCAGCGTCCCCCTGCCTCCAGCACGCGGTGCGTATGGCTCCCAGCGCGGGGCAGCCACGGCTGCCTCGCCCAGGAAGGCCAAGGGCGGACTCGGGAGGCAGGAAGGCGCTCCCGGAGGACAGCGGAAGGGGCGGTGCTCAGGCCGGGTCTGGGCGTGAAGACGGGGATCCTGCCGCGCGGCCTTGCTGTGCGCGCTCTGACGGCACTTCCCGGCGTGCCCCGCGCTGCAGCCGGAAGAGGCGGGCCTGGTTCCTGCTGCTGGGGTCGCCATGTCCCGCATGTTGGGTGCGCTGCTTCTTCGGCGGCTATGGGTCCCCGTGGCCTGGGGAAGGGCAGCAGCCGGTGGTTCCCGAGCTTGCAGCTCCAAGGCCGCCCGTGACGGCGTCGAGGGTCCGGTGCTCCGGCGCTCCTACTGGCGTCACCTGAGGCGCCTGGTGCGGGGGCCGCCTGAACCGCCGTTCCTGCACGTGTGCCAGGTCGGGGACCCGGTGCTCCGCGGCGTGGCGGCCCCGGTGGAGCGGGAGCAGCTGGGAGGGCCCGAGCTGCAGCGGCTGGCGCAGCGGCTGGTGCAGGTGATGCGGCGGCAGCACTGCGTGGGCCTGAGCGCCCCGCAGCTGGGGGTGCCGCGGCAGGTGCTGGCGCTGGAGCTCACCCAGGCGCTGTGTCAGAAGACCCCGCCGCGCCAGCGCGCGCTTCGCCAGATGGAGCCTTTCCCTTTGCGCGTGTTCGTGAACCCCAGCCTGCGGGTGCTGGACAGCCGCCTGGTCACCTTCCCCGAGGGCTGCGAGAGCGTCGCTGGCTTCCTGGCCTGCGTGCCCCGCTTCCAGGCGGTGGAAATCTCAGGTGCTGGCGGTGGGGGCCGGGGCAACAGGAGCAGCGCGGGCGTCTCTTCGCCTGGCTCCGGCGATAGCCCAGAAGCTGTTGCGGTTCATCTGCTGGGCCTCCCGCAGGAAAGAATTGGGACGCGGGAGCGGACGGGCCTTAGGAAGGATAGAAGCTCCTGTGGGACAGATCCGGCTCAGATAGGATGCGGGGGCGAGGAGGGGACCCTTAATTCCTCTGTTACTTGACCCCGGGCCTCTGCTTTCTGCTCCCTTACTCTCTGACCAAATACTCTTCAGCCCCAGTTAGATCCGCCACGGCGCAGTTGGAGAAGTTGGGGTTAGCACCCCAGCTTGACCCAGCCCAGTGGGGTAAGCCATTCTCCCCGTGGTACCACTGGATGTCTCGCGGAATGCGGGCTGTGCTGGGGTCGGGGTGATTGTTCCTGGTTCAGGAGAGTCAGAAGAACTGGGGTCTCAAGCTACAGAACCTCTATTAGGAGTTGAGAGCCCACAGATATCTCAGAAGCCGTGGGGGGGCGGGTTAGAAGGGTCGCACCATTGGAAGATGATTTCTCATCTCAGCTCTACAGTGAATTTGATAACCTAATTACCATAATTGGGAACCAGGTTGAACACTTGGTAATGGGCCAAGTTGAGGTATCTTTTCCAGTTAGGAGAGGATCTGTTGCCTGTATTTGCCTTCTGCTGTTGCTTCTTGTCCATGGGAACAGCCAGGGCTCGGGGCACGGGTAAGGAGGTTGAGGATGATGCTGTTCACCTGTTCCCACTCACGATGCCTGTAACTTCCTTTGCAGGGCTGAACCCCAATGGAGAACAGGTGGTGTGGCAGGCAAGCGGGTGGGCAGCCCGCATCATCCAGCACGAGATGGACCACCTGCAGGGCTGCCTGTTCATTGACAGAATGGACAGCAGGACATTCACAAACATCTGTTGGATGGAGGTGAATGACTAAAGCTTTTTACTGGGGCTGAGGATTCCTGAGACCAAGATGCAAACACTGCCACTTTTAGCTGGGCACATCTTACTTGGCATCAACTTGGATGACTTGGCCGTGACAGGAAAGTGGACTGCCAAGGCACGCCAGACTGAGCTGGAGGAAGATGTCAGAAATGTTTACCCTGAAATCAGTTATGGACGAAGTGTTGCCTACAACTTGAGGAGAAAAATCACCCCCAAAGGAGTGGTCGTTTCCTGACAATTCTGTTTGGAGATAGGTGGGGTAACTGCATTCGTCTGCGGTAGACGTGAGTTCCTTGGACCTGTATAATCTCCCAAAGCCAAGATTTGGTAATGTAGTCTCCAAATACCTGAAAGCTGTCTTTAAAAATGCAGGTAAGCGTGACTGGCCATTTGTGCTGAGTTCTTATTTTTACAGAGGGCTTGTGGCTTTGGTTGACCTTGGATGCCAGTTTGCTTATAGAAATAAAACAGGGCAGGATAGTCCCTGCTCAAGGAAGTGTTTACTGACAGCACGAGTGTAAATAAGTGTCCACACATTTTAACAGTCTTGGGCAAGATTTTGCTGCTGAGATCTCTAGAGCAGCTGGTTCTTGGTTTATTCTTGGGGTAGATGCCATGGATCAGGGCTGGGTGCAGGGGTAACAATTGAGAAGTGGAGTAAGCCCTTTCCTCTTACCAATTGGGACAGACAAAAAAGCAGAACTAGTACTCCTTGGTCATACACTTATTTTGGAAAAGTGAATTAACATCACATCAACCAATGTAGATTTAAGAAAATGTTGCCAGCACAATGGTTCACACCTGTCATTCCAACACTTTGGGAAGCCAAGGTGGGTGGATCACAAGGTCAGGAGTTCCAGACCAGCCTAGCCAACATGGTGAAACCTGGTCTGTACTGAAAATACAAGGCCGGGCGTGGTGGCTCACGCCTGTAATCCAACCACTTTGGAGGCCAAGGGGGGCAGGTCACCTGAGGTCAGGAGTTCAAGACCAGCCTGACCAACATGGTGAAACCCCGTCTTAAAAAAAAAAAAGAAAATACAAAAAATTAGCTGGGCATGGTGGCACGCCCCTGTAATCCCAACTACTCAGGAGGCTTGAAGTAGGAGAATTGCTTGAACCTGGGTGGTGGAAATTGCAGTGAGCTGAGATTTCGCTACAGCACTCCAGCCTGGGCAACACAGCAAGACTTCGTCTCAAAAAAAAAAAAAAAAAAGTGTCAGCTTTGTCAAGAGGTTAAGGAATTCCAGTTTTATTCCTTGTTTTTTCTTCTCTTTCCTTTCCTTTTTTTTTTTTTTTGAGGTGGAGTCTCCTTCTTTTACTATCTTGGTCAGGCTAGTCTTGAACTCCTGACATTGTGATCTACCCGTCTCAGCTTCCCAAAGTGCTGGGATTACAGGCGTGAGCCACCACACCTGGCATATGTATTTTTAGTAGATACAGGGTTCACCATGTTGGCCAAGGATGGTCTTGATCTCTTGACCTTGTGATCCACCCACCTCAGCCACCCAAAGTGCTGGGATTACAGGAGTAAGCCACTGTGCCCAGACTATTTATTTTTGAGACAGTGTCTCACTCTGTTGCCCGGGCTGGCTCACTGCAACCTTGGCCTTCCAGGTTCAAGCGGTTCTTTGCCTCAGCCTCCCAAGTAGCTGGGGCTACAGGGCTGTGCCACCACACCCGGCTAATTGTTTTTGTATTTTTAGTAGAGATGGGGCTTCACCTATTGGCCAGTCTGGTCTCAAATTCCTGACCTCATGATCTGCCCGCCTAGGACTCCCAAAGTGCTGGGATTACAGGTGTGAGCCAACATGCTCAGCCTCTTTTATCATTATTATTATTATTATTTATTTTTGAGATGGAGTCTTGCTGTGTCACCAGGCTGGAGTGCAGTGATACAATCTCGGCTCACTGCAACCTCTGCCTCCTGGGTGCAAGCAATTCTTCTGCCTCAGCCTCCCAAGTAGCTGGGACCACAGGCACGTGCCACCACGGCCGGCTAATTTTTTTGTTTTTTTTTGTATTTTTAGTAGAGACGGGGTTTCACTATGTTGGCCAGGATGGTCTCGATTTCTTGACCTCGTGATCCGCCCGCCTCGGCCTCACAAAGTGCTGGGATTACAGGCGTGTGCCACTGCGCCTGGCCCTTTTATTATTTTTTAAGAGGAGACGGGGTCTAACTGTGTTGCCCAGTCTGGTCTTGAATTCCTGGTCTCAGGCAGTCCTCCTGCCTCAGCCTCCCACAGTGCTGGGGTCATAGTTGTGAGCCACAGTACCCAGCCAAACTCCAGTTTTAGATAAATTGTTTCCCCTCATTTTTATGCTGAATTTTGTTAAGTAGGTACTCTTGCTAAACAGAGTCCTTGCCTGGGCGCTGTGGCTCACGCCTGTAATCCCAGCACTTTGGGAGGCTGAGGTGAGTGGATCACAAGGTCAAGAGTTCAAGACCAGCCTGGCCAACATAGTGAAACCCTGTGTTTACTAAATATAGAAAATTAGCCAGGCGTGGTGGCACGCACCTGTCATCCCAGCTACTCAGGAGGCTGAGGCAGGAGAATTGTTTGAACCTGGGATGCAGAGGGTGCAGTGAGCCGAGATTGCATCACTGCACTCCAGCCTGGGCGATAGTGAGACTCTGGCTCAAAAAAAAAAAAAAATAAATAAAACCATAGAAGTAATAGGAAGTCCTGTAAGCGGTTGAGAGAAAAAGTGTTACCAGTAGCAGTTAATTAAATGAACCCAGGAAAGATCCGTCCTCCCCTGTGGCTTTCTCTGAGGCCCCATGAGGCCAAGCAGAGCAAACTGGCTCCTAGTCCAACCAGACTTTGAAAAGGAATCCTGGCTGGGCGCAGTGGCTCATACCTATAATCCCAGCACTTTCGGATGCTGAGGTGGGAAGATCACCTGAGGTCAAGCGAGACTAGACTGGTCAACAGGTGAAATGCTGTTTCTACTAAAAATATAAAAATTAGCTGGGCGTATCTGGGCACAGTGGCTCACGCCTGTAATCTCAGCACTTTTGGAGGTTGAGGTGGGCAGATCACAAGGTCAGGAACTCAAGATAAGCACCTGACTAGCATAGTGAAATTAACTGGGCGTGGTGGCACACACCTGTAATCCCACTACTCAGGAGGCTGAGGCAGGAGAATGACTTGAATCTGGGAGGTGGAGGTTGCAGTGAGCTGAGACAGCACCAGTGCTCTCCAGCCTGGGAGACAGTGACACTGTCTCAAAAAAAAAAAAAAAAAAAATCCCAACCAGGTACTACTGCAAGGTGCAAAGTCAGAGATGCAGCCACCGGGGAGATTGGTAGAAAGCTCACTGATACTGAAAACATGGGTTTTTAGGAAAATTAGAATTAAGTGAGCCACCTTTCATTTGGGCAATGTTCAGAAGCTCTTGCAGGGAGGTATGGCAACATTTTGATGCCTCTTATTCATGCTTTTTTTTTTTTGGAGGGGTGGAGACAGAGTCTTGCTCTGTCGCCAGGCTGGAGTGCAGTGGCACAGTCTTGGCTTACTACGGCCTCTGCCTCCTGGGTTCAAGCAATTTGTCCACCTCGGCCTCCCGAGTATCTGGGATTACAGACGCGTGCCACCACACCCAGCTAATTTTTGTATTTTTAGTAGAGATGGGGTTTCACCATGTTGGCCAGGATGGTCTTGATCTCTCGACCTCGTGATCCACCCACCTCGGCCTCCCAAAGTGCTGGGATTACAGGCATGAGCCACCGTGCCCTGCCATTCGATGCTTGTTAGTCTTCTGAGGTTAACACCTTTGTGGTGGACATCGGGAGTAACAGATCGTTGCATTTTTCAATAAAAAATCTCTTCCACTTCAGGCAGAAGGCACTCACAAAAACCGCATATACATGTCAGCATTGTGAGCTAATCAAAGTTTTAGGTATCAGCTTCCACAGTGACAGCCACTGTAGGCAGAAGGTTTAGAACAGAATCCCCAGGTAGAAAAGTGAATTTCAGAGCATTCCAGGGAGGAAACTCCTCTGCACATGTGGGCCTGTTTAATGTTGATGGCAGGTTGTGTGCTTGGCAGCCAGAGTCTGAGGCCACTGTCAATCCAAGGTTCAGCATCAGTGGTTCCCGTTGCTGGTCGTGGAGAGAGAGAAGTGGAAAGGCAGGTGTCTGCACGCTCTTAACTAGAGCACAGATGGATAGACCATAGCCGCACTAACCTTTCTTAACCCCTAGGACTTGTCAAGGTGTTTAAGCAGTAGGAATGAGGAAACAACCTTCTGATTCAAGTAAGTGTAGTAACTGGAAGTAAAAACTTGTAAGCTCACTAAAGTGAAGCTAAACAGACAGTTCACATCCTGGTAACTGAGGGCACATAACCAAGAACTTAGATATCTGAGTACCCCCTAGCCACGAAGATCCCAGCTCTAGCAGCTGTTTAAGTGTTACCTGCAGGTCAGGCTGCTGTTGCTCCAGGTGACATGGTTCAGGGATGGAGGGGGTGACCTGCCAGCACTGGAGCCAAGCCTTGCAGCTGCTGATCCAAAGTTAGCTCACTTCATCAGAGGCTCCGAACCAGAGGAAAGAAACATCCCAGTGCAAGGCCAGTGTGAGCCAAGATTTGGCCATGTAATCAGTTCTGGCCTAACCAGGTTTGAAAAGTAGAGGAACGGTACTGGGTTTTGGAGAGGGAAGACTGGAACAGACCCTTTCACAGGCTACAAGGCTCATTTACTAGGCACAGTCTTTCTGTGTGAATGTGCCTTGCCTTTGGTCTGTTCATATGCGTGGGATAAACATGGGACAGTCTCTGCAGCTTCACTGCCTGCCAGACACATGTCCAGGGCTGCCAGTTCTGGGCCCTTGGTGTCTTTAAGGGTCACAAACTGAATTGGCCACAGGGGCTATCTGGGCAGGCAACACAGATGAGTGGGGATGGGTGACCCCTTCTGCACAGAGAAGCCCCTAGTCAGTGGCAACTGGCAGGCTGCCCCATGAGGACTCAGGCCCATCATTACCTAATTTAATCTTCTAGCAGTCAGAATTCTGAATTTTTATGTGAATTCTCAACTTTTAAATGTTTGCGGCAGACCAAACCAGACACAGCTGCAGGATGCGTCTGGCACACAGGGCTCCCAGTTTGCAGTCTCTGATCTGCAGGCTGAAAAACGGCAAGAACTATCCGGGTCCCACAGACACCCCCAGCCAAATTTGTGAGGCCTTAAGGGGAGGAGGCCTTACATACCTGACTGGAGAACAGGCCTGAGAACTGCAGTGTTCCTGCTTCCTACTCTGCTTTAGAGGAGACAGCAGAGAGAAAACCAGAGGTCTTTAACTGGAAGCAAGAGTTGCCCTTCAAAGAGTCCCAGGTAAGAGTCAAAGATGAGATCACTCCGGTGGCTCAAGAAGGGAAAAGGATTTATTAGACTATTTCCAGGATAGGGACCCAGGGCAGTGGCTGGGTTCAGTGTTCTCACAGTCAGAGGAAGAAAAGGCAGTGGTGAACACCCGCCTGTCTGCCTTCCCCTGATACAAACGACACCATCTCCTCCTCCCCCAAAGGAAGATACAGCCATAGATGTGAACCTAGGAGGGTGGGAATGGCTTCTCTTACTCTCTGTCTTTGAGGCAGAGTTTGGGCTGGGGCTGCAGGGGCATCAGCCAGTCTGCTCTCAAGGAGCAAAACTTGGGTGTAAAAGGAACGGCGCTGGAGCCTGACCGGCCGTCTAGAGGTTTGGGCAACCCCGCAGCATGGCTGCTCCCATTCCTTGATGCTTCCAGGTGATTTTATCTTTATTTATAAACAAGACAAAAATCCAAGCAGCATTAATTTAGGGGAACAAAAGATGGGAGAAAAAAAAGGGGGTAGAAGTAGCTGGTGAGCATCCAGGAGAGGAGGAAGTAGGAAGAGCCAGTGTCCACCATGTGCCCCGGGGTGGCAGAGTGCCTCTGCAGCTGCAAAGCCCTTCTTTCCAGCTCCCTGGTGGGTGGCCAGACAGTAGAGGGAATTCTGTAGTGACTTTGGGACAAGCCTTGGCGCCCTGTCTGGCTGCTGACATGGGGAGTGCCTGGATTTGCCCTAATCAACCTCCCACCTTCACCATCGCCCAAGTGAAGCAGCTTTTAACTCTCCTGGCCAAAGTCCTCTGAGAATTTCTTCACTTTCAGGAGGTCGTCTGCATTCACCGTGGGCCGGGTGGTAGCCAGAGACCGCAGCATGTCCGACTGCAAAGGCAAGAGCATGCAACTGAGCAGGCTCCAGGCTCCAGGTCCACAACTTCCCCACATCACACCATGCAGTTGAGGGTGGGAAGAGGCCTGCCTCTGAGGCCATCCCAGCGGCCAGTCTCCCTCCAGAGGCCTGCTTGAGTGTACCTATGGCAGGGACCTTTTTCCCTCTCAAGTCAGCTGAGATCATTTTCAGATGGGCCTCCTCCCGATCTGAAAATCTAAGTTCCATCATCTCATAACTCCCTTTAGGAGCTTGGTTTTTTTCTTTTTCAGAAAATCTCACACAGGCTGGAGTGCAAGGTGCGATCTTAGCTCACTGCAACCTCTGCCTCCTGGGTTCAAGCAGTTCTCCTACATCAGCCTCCCGACTAGGTGGGATTACAGGCACACGCCACCCGGCTAAGTTTTGATGGGGTTGCATCATATTGGCCAGGCTAGTCTTGAATTCCTGACCTTGTGATGCCCCCACCTCAGCCTCCCAAAGTGCTGGGATTACAGGCATAAGCCACCATGCCCAGCCTGGAGACTGGTTTTATTCTGGACCCAAGACCCCAATTTTCTGGGCTGTGTGCAACACTCTCTCCCAGCTGGTTACTTACCATGCAAACTACAGGCTCTAAGAGTTTGTCCCCAGGAACGTCCATCCAAGTCATCTCCATGGCCCCGGGGTCCCCTGGTGAGCATGGAGTCAGGAGGTCATCGATCATCATGCTGGGATTGGTGCGGGAGGGGCCGCAGACCTGAAACCAAACAGATCTGACTGGCTGGAGCAGCTGCCCCTCAGTGTCAGAGGGGCTAAACCTCTCCAGTCTCTAAGGAGGTCTCAAAGAGAAGGCCCTTTGGGTCCCCAGCATCTGAGGAGAAGGGGTGCACTCAGAACTTGGTCTGGGTGGTCCCAGTGACTCATGATTTGCATGCAATTTCAGCAACCTGAAACCCCAATGCCTTGATGTCTTCCTCGTTAACACTGTCGCGTCTCGCCAGGAACGCGGTGACATTAAAAGTGATAATGGTTTGGTGATGCCCCCACATGCATCTCAACTTGGATTGTATCTCCCAGAATTCCCACATGCGGGAGGGACCCAGGAGGAGGTAACTGAATTAAAGGGGCTGGTCTTTCCTGTGCTATTCTTGTGATAGTAAGTCTCGAGAGATCTGATCAGTCTATCAGGGGTTTCTGCTTTTGCTGCTTCCTCATTTTCTCTTGCTACCACCATGTAAAAAGTGCCTTTTGATTCTGAGGCCTTCCCAGCCTCAGTTATGTCTTTATCAGCAGCATGAAAATGGACTAATAGAAAGTGGTTTTCCAACTGCAGTCTGCTGCCTCGACAAACATTTCCCCCAGTGTCCACAAGGCTCATTCCCTCACCCTTTACCTCCTGTCTCAAGCATCACCCCAGCACCACCTGCCCTTCCCTCCATGCTCCATACACCCCTCTCCTGATGCTCCCCCTCCCTATTCCCCTCTGAGAAACTCAGACTGTGTTGATCACTGACTGTGTTGTCTCCCCACCAAGAACAGAGGGTCCTGGAGGGCAGAGTTTTTGTCTATTGGTAGCTCATGTCTTCCCAGCAGTTAGGACAGTCCTAACTGGCATGGGAGGACCCACAGCAAACAGTCAACAGATCTGCTGAACAAATGGATGCATCTTGCAGGTCATAATATATCCAACACTTTTCTAAACACTGACTTGGTGTCTGCCCAGAGGCTACAGCAAGGTTAAGACAGGAAAGAGGCCCTGTCCTCTTGCACATACCCTGAGATGGCCACATTCCAGAAGGTCTGCAGGGAGGGGACAGTGGGTGCAGCCCCCATGGCAGTTGCTCTCGACTCTAGGAGGCCTCAGAGACTGGGTCACCTGAGCAGCCGGGGAACAGGACCAGGAGCTCGACAAAAAGCCCAACATCCCGGTCTTGCTATGACATTTTCTCAGCAGGCAGCACACTCACCTTTTTGAAGTGTGTGGCTGACTGCACCTTCCTCACGGGCTGCATGAGGGAGTCCCGCACGATGATGCTGATGTCTGCGCCCGAGTAGCCTTCGGTCTTCCGGGCCAGCTCGTGGATGTTTGCATCTGTGAGGTTGTGGGGGGTGCTCCCCAGATGCAACCGGAACATCTGGGCGCGGGCAGCTTCCTCTGGCAAGGGGATGTAAATTCGCTTCTCAAACCTAGAGAGCCCAGTACATGGCAGGAGTTGAGAGCGGATGATGGAATGGTATTCATGGAAGGGGAGGCATGGAACGAAGATTTGAGTGACACAGACGCACTTCATGGGCCAGTGATGCTGGTGGCACATCTCTCAACAAGCTGGCCTCACAAAGGGCTCTGCTTGGCAGGCAGATGGGAAGAGGGGCCAGGCTGCACCTGGGCTGCCTGCAGCAGACAGATCATGACGATGGTGGTGAAGAAGGGAATTAAATGATAACAGTAGTAGTCTGTAATTGCTGCATAATAAAGTTTACTGTGTTGTGTTCAATATAAAACCTAACTCCCTGTAAAACCTAACTTAAGTATTCTCCCCACATTCTCAGCAAAGTTCCTAGGCATCTCAAGACTCCTGTTTTTCTTGCTGACCAGCTGCAAGGTCACAGGGCAAGGTAACACCCAAAGAATGTACAATGTGTTTCTTAAAATGCTATTTTTCAAATGTACATCACAAAACATGTTACAAATTAACTGTTCTTCTGTAAACCTGTTAGCTGCTGTGTGTCATCCTGGATGTATAAAAAGTAGCCCATTTTCTTTGTCCTTTGCTTAGTTTTTGGATGCCAGTCCACTGAGCTGGTGCACCTAAATAAAATCCTCCTGTTCCACCCATTGGTCTCTCTGGTCTCCTGATACCTGGAACAGTAGGAGGAAGCCTCCAGACCTGGCAGCTCCTGGGGAAGACTCACCTCCAGACCTGGCAGCTCCTGGGGAAGACTCACCTCCTCCTGATGGCTGAATCCAACACCCATGGGATGTTTGTGGCTCCGAGAACCAGAGTCCCGTCGTTGTTATTTCCCACTCCTGTGGAGAAAGGGAGACACAGATGCAGACTCAACACCTGCATGGGTCAGTCGAAACCTGGGACAGACCCTGGAGGCGCTGCGTGTCAGCACTGAAGTCATCCCTGCGCCATTCACCACTGGGGGGGTCCCAAGTGAGATTAAACCATGTCCTGGTCTGGCTTTGCCATGTGAGGAGGCCTACGGCACTGCCTGCCACGGAAGGGGTGGAGAGGCCAGCATGGCAGAGGCCTCAGGTGCCTCTTGGGAATGGAAGTCCACCTGTGGCCTGAGAAGCTGGAGCTGGGGATGCCTCTCCCCAGCTGAGGACAAGAAAATCCAGCTGCAGCTCAGAACAAAGCCTGGGGCTGGCTTTAGGTGCAACAAGAACCAAGGGGGCCCAGTGCCTGGCACATACCCTGCATCTGGACCAAGAACTCCGTTTTGATCCTCCGGGCAGCCTCGCTCTCATTTTCATTTCGGGATCCACAGAGGGAATCCACCTCATCGATGAAGATGATGGAGGGCTTGTGCTGCCTGGCCAGCTCAAACAGGTTCTTGACCAGCCTGTGAAGGTGAGAAAGGGGATGAGGATGGGATGCTCCTGTCCCTGCCCGCCTGGGCTCCTGGCACTTCCCTTTCCCCACCCTTCCCACGGGGAAGCACAGGCCATGGTGGTGCCAGGATTGCAGAAACATGGTGATGAGCCCCCAGGCAGCATTGTACCAGGAAGAGGAGCACGCCTTGGCACCACCCCCAAACGCGGAGCCCCAATCCTGGGAGCCCCATCCTCCAAGCCCGTCTTATCACATGCAAAACAGGAGTCAGTGTGGGGAACAGGGACCCCTACACACTGCCTCAACAGGGACCACAACACAGACTCCCAAAATATCCTCGCTTCCTCTCCCCTCCCTTTTGGAGCACTTCACTTCTCTCAGGTCCCATCATCCTTCACCTGTCTTTGTTGGGACAGCGTCCCAGCCAATAAGCTAGTGACACACTGCTCCTAGGTACCCTCCCTGAAGAGCAAACCGTTCCTCTGGCATTTGACTCCACGGGGCTGGGCCACTGGACCAGTAGCAGTGCCGGGGCTGCCGGCAGAGCATGGCCTAGTGGCCAACTTACTTCTCACTCTCCCCGAGCCACTTGGACATCAGATCTGAGGAGGACACGGAGAAGAAGGTGGAGTTGTTGGCCTCTGTTGCCACAGCTTTGGCCAGGTAGGATTTCCCTGTGCCAGGTGGTCCGAACAGTAGAATCCCCCGCCAAGGGGTGCGCTTGCCTGCAACAGAGAATCCACAGAACTGAGGCCTCCTGACTGGAGGGAGGAACAGGAAAAGCAGAGGGTCTCGAGTCCTGTATGTACAGTAAGAGAGTGGGTGTTCTGTGAAACGATGGATTCGAGGTACAAACAAGTGACGGGGGAGCTACGTTCCCTGCTGTGCCCTGTGCTGTGACCCCATGACCTTGCACAGTGACACTGGCTGACACTGCTTCCTGATCCTGCTCACTTGGGTGAGGTGACTGTCATTGCAAAGCACCAGCCACAGCAGTGTTGTGGACATCAGCGAGGAGCCAGGCCGACCCTCTGCAGGCCATGAGAGCAGAGCTGCCCCCTCTGAGTGCCAGCCCCATGCTGGCTCCCGCAGAAGCCTGGAATATTTACAGTGGGGCTTGAAATGGCTCAATTCTCACCTGTGAACAAGTGTGGGAATTTGATTGGCAAAATGACAGCTTCTTTGAGGGCCTCCTTGGCCCCCTCCAGCCCGGCCACGTCATTCCACCGTATGTTGGGCTTCTCCATCACAACAGCACCTGCGAGAGGGAGGCCGACCCGAGCCCAGCCAAGGGGCATTAGCCAACCTGGCAACGGACCCACCCCCATCCCCTGCTGTTGTCACAGGGCCGAAAACCACTTACCCATCAGCTGTTCTTGCAGTTTCTTTTTCTCTGGATTATCCCCTTCACTGTCACTATCACTGCTGGGAGAGGAGATGGAAAGTCACAAGATGGCCCGTTAGCCTGGAGCACCGAGGCACTTCCAGCGAGCCCAGGCTCCGCTGTCCACACACTGGTAAAGGAACGAAGCCTTCCTGGCTTAACAGTGCTGTGTTACCCTCAAGCAGGTACCTCGGAGACATCTGAGCTGATGCTCTCAACAGCTCACCTCAGGACCCCCCAGCAAACACTCCTATAACCCGCCTTGTTTCTTCACAGAGGGAATGGGAATCGGGATGTTGGTCCTCTCATGAAGGTCGTAAGGGAAATGTGCTTTGGCTTAACTTAAAGAGCAGCCCAGGCCGGGTGCAGTGGCTCACACCTGTAATCCCTGCACTCTGGGAGGCCAAGGCAGGAGGATTGCTTAAGCCCAAGAGTTTGAAACCAGCCTGGGAAACAGTGAGATCCTGTCTCTTCAAAACACCCAGTTTTTTTGAAGAGTGACAGAGAAGAGTGCGGGTGTGGTGCCGCACACCTATGGTGCCAGCTACTTGGGAGGCAGAGGTTGCAGTGAACCAAGATCGCACCACTGCACTCCAGCCTGGGCAACAGGGTAAAGCCCTATGTCAGACAAACAAAAAAGCAGCCGTTCAAGCAGTGTAGCTGCAAGAAGCTTTTTGTAGAGACTCAGGGACAGCATGTGGCCCCGACTCCAAAGTGGCCACTGCTGAAGGGCAGAGAAGGCAAAACCGAAATGGAAATGAACCAGTGGGAGAATGCAGCCACTGTTGTCACCCCAGGGCCACTTCCTCTCCGGATGGAATTTATCATCCTCCAAACTTTAATCCTTCCTGGAGATCCCTGGCCTCCACCCCTGCCTCACCAGGCCTCTCCCTCTGGGGATAGGAGCGAGGTGTGGACCCTCCATCCAGGAGGCCTTGCCTCTGGTGAGGCAGCTGACACCACCTGCCCTTCTCCTGCCTGGGGGACCCCCTCACCGCCCCTCCCACATCTCCAAGACACCACTAGCATTTGTGTTCAGATGACTGGGATCACTGTGGTGGGTGAACCCCAGACCTGAGGTGAGAGGCTGCGGAGAAGAGGACCCTGGCTGGGGAATCAGGGCCACCTGCCCTGCATGGGGGTCCAGGCTCCATTCTGTGCCAGCTCTGAGACCTCGGCAGGGCTCTAAACCCGAGCCAGCACCCCACCTGTCTGTTGGAGGCAGGTGACACTCTGAGTCACAGTAGCTGGCACTGAACACTCTCATATGCCAAGCTCCAAGGACACTGCCCATATCATCTCACTGCTTCCTACTGGGCAACGCTAAGAGGGGAGTCCCACGACATTCCCCCTTCCAAGATGTGGACATGGGAGGCACATGGGGTCAGGCACTAGGCTGGGAGGTGACAGAGCTAGGGTCCTCCTCCAAGAGGCTCTGCCATCTGCACCAAGTTCCCCACCTCCCCATGGCTTTTGAGTCAGATCCAATGAGACAGTGGACACGGAAGTGCTCTGGCCCATGCTCCCTGAAAGCAGCTGCTGGCACTGTCATCACTGCACGATGAGGACCATTCCCACAGGGAAGTTCGAGGCAGTGTGTGCGCCACAAAAGACAGGGACCCGTAGGAGGGCGCAGGCGCCTGGGTGGACGCTGCGCACACTCACCCCTTGCCCTCACTCTGGTTCTCTTTGACTGGCTTCTTGCCGTGCTTCTCTTTATTTCGCAAATAATCCTTCAGCTTCTCAGCCCGGTCTAGGTACTGCACGCACTTGGCTCGAATGCTCTCCTTGGCCTTGTCACTGTGGGCCTCATCTGTGAAGGGGAACACAGAGGGGCCCCTGTGTACCTCGTGTGCCGCCCTCCCTTTGGAGCCACAGCCTGGGGACCCTGCGCTACTCACACTTGATGGCGTGGAGGAAGTACTCCACCGCATGCTGGTACAGCCGCAGCGCCTCCTCGTAGTTCTTGGCTTTGTCCTCTTCTGTGGCTTTCGTCACCAGATCAATGGCTTTCTGGAACGGCAAAGCAAAAGGCTCAGTGCTTCCTTGGAGACGTGGAAAGTTCCTGGGGTCACATGCATGGGGATATGACGTGACAAGGGACGCCGCTGGGCCTGTGGATTTATTGCTTGCGGGCCGTCTTCAATATGTTGGCCTACTTTTCCAACATCGGCTACAAAGGCCTTCAAAGGAGGCTTTAAAAGCCAGGCAGCCGTCTTCACAATAAGCTCAGACGGTTAAAAGCCATGCTCTGGATTTCAGCAAGTGGAAGCCTGACCTAGTATCTCAGGTCAGGGCTCAAAGGGCAAGTTCACGGGACTTTCTATTCTGCTGCCTCAAGGGAAAGAGAAACAGACCCGAGCTGAGAGCCTGGCAGAAAGGTCACACAGGAGCAAGTGACTGCTGGCTGGTTTAGCAAGAAGGCCAGAAACTGCACCCGGCCTTAGGCCCAGAGAACAGCCAGCCAGAAGGAAAGTCCTGCCCGGACCTGGAGTTTCCATGGGATACACCGAACGGCCTCTTCTCCTCCTCCTCCTGCTCCAGGCAGCTTGCTTTTCCGGGGCTGCAGAGAGCAGATGGTTTCCTTCGCGGTCTAAAGTGACACCCTGGGAAGGGACGCTTAGACACAAGGCTCTGCACATCAGCAGCTCCAGTAAGGAAAGTACTTGCTTGCTCCCTCCTGACAACAGAAGGGAACTGTGTCCCTCTGGAGCCTTCTAAGAGCTCTGTGAGAGTCAGTGTCTTTGGGAATCTCATAAATCCCGTAGGCCAGTGCCCTAGGCTGAACTCAAAGCACCTACATGGTTTCATGATTTTTATTTTATCTTTTTCGAGACAGTCTCTCTCTCTGTCGCCCAGGCTAGAGTGTCGTGGTGCAATCTCAGCTCACTGCAACCTCCACCTCCCTGGTTCAAATGATTCTCCTGCCTCAGCCTCCCCAAGTAACTGGGATTACAGGGACGTGCCACCATGCCCCGCTAATTTTTGTATTTTTTTTTTTCCTTTTTTTTGAGACAGAGTCTTGCTCTGTCACCCAGGCTGGAGTACAGTGGCACGATCTAAGCTCACTGTAGCCTCCACCTCCCAGGTTCAAGCAATTATCTTGCCTCAGCCTCCCGAGTAGCTGGGACTACAGGCATGTGCCCCCACGCCTGGCTAATTCTTTACATTTTTAGTGGAGACAGGGTTTCACCGTGTTAGTCAGGATGGTCTTGATCTCCTGACCTTGTGATCCGCCTGCCTCAGCCTCCCAAGGTGCTGGGATTAGAGGCTTGGCCACCGTGCCCAGCCAATTAAGCAGCTACATGGTTTGAAAACCTGGTTTTAAAAACCGCAGCTTCACCAACCCCTGCAGGAAGCATGAGCAGAATTCTCCTCCTCAGATCCGGCACCAGTTACCAGGCAGACAATCCCACCACAAACCCACAGTTCCAGGCACAGCAAACAATAAACCTCCTGACCGGCTCTTGGCAGGGCCAGGGCATTTGTTCAGCCCTCTCTCATCTGCAAGGAAGAAGTCTCAGAAAGAAACACACACAGACAGCTCAACAAAATAGACAGGCGGGGGGAAGCTGGGCCAGGCTGATGTAAAATGAACTTAGCGGATAGAAGAGATAAGAGGGGTGAGTGCTGGCCATCACTTTCAAGCCTCTGCTCCCTCTACTACCTACAAAGAATGGCTGGGAGCTCAAACCTTCTTGGAAATGAGCTTAGGCACAGGCTACCCTTGTCTGCCCTCTTCTCCCTGTGACGCTTCTCCAGATGAGACAGGAAGGCAGCACTCCTCTCCCTGGTGGTTTCCCTTCTCCAAAACAAACACCCCCAGTTCCTCAGACTTTTTCATTTTCTGTAGCTTCATGCTTGGGTCTGTCCTTAGAACAATACTCAAGGTGTTCTGTGTCCCACAAGGAGCAGCACGGACCCATCCCCTACCCCCTTCTGGAAACTAGTACTACACCTAAGAGGGAACTGAGGCTGGCTGGGCATTGTGGCTCACACCTGTAATCCCAGCATTTTGGGAGGCTGAGGCAGACGACGGATCACGAGGTCAAGAAATGAAGACCATCCTGGCCAACATGGTGAAACCCTGTCTTTACTAAAAATACAAAAATTAGCTGGGCGTGGTGGTGCACCCCTGTAATCCCAGCTACTCAGGAGGCGGAGGCAGGAGAATTGCTTGAACCCAAGAGGCAGAGGCTGCAGTGAGCCGAGATTGTGCCACTGCACTCCAGCCTGGTAGCAGAGCGAGACTCCATCTCAAAAAAAAAAAAAGAGTGCGCTGGGGCTGGGCACAGTGGCTCATGTCTTTAATCCCAGCCTTTTGGGGTCAGGAATTTGAGGCCAGCCTGACCAATATGTTGAAACCCTGTCTCTACTAAACATACAAAAATTAGCTGGGCACAGTGGTGGGTGTCTGTAATCCCAGATACTCAAGAGGCTGAGGCAGGAGAATCGCTTGAACCCGGGAGGTGGAGGTTGCAGTGAGTCAAGATCGTGCCACTGCACTCCAGCCTGGGAGACAAAGAGACTCCATCTCAAAAAAAGAAGAGTGCGCTTGACTTTTCTGGCAACCACATCCAGTTTTTAACACACAGGTGGTCTGAGTTTCAATGGAGAAAAATCGTTTTGCAGAACAGGAGGGTAAGGTGACTAACTGCCAGTGCTGCCACATGTCTAGTAACACGTATGGCAAAAAATGAAGATGAAAGAAAAGGGTGCTAACAGGGCTGGCAAATGCTTTCTGTAAAGGACCAGATGGTAAATAATTTAGGTTTTGCTGGCCAGACAATTTCTGTAGCAACGACTTGACTCTACCCTGGTGGCACAAAAGCAGCCATAGGCAGTATATAATAAACGAACAGGGATGTGTTCCAATAAAACTTTATTTATAGACCCTGAAATGTGAATTTCATAGGATTTTCATGTGTCATGAAATTTTTTTTCCCAAGCCATTTAAAAAATGTAAAAACCTATGACATTAAGTCATAATGAAAGAAGCCAGCCACAAAGGACTATATACTGTATGACTCCCTTTATATAAAGTGCCCAGAATAGGCAAACCCACAGAGAAACAAAGTAGATGAGTGGTTGCCCAGGGCTGGGAGAGATAGAGGAATTCGGGGGTGAGGAGTTTCTTTTGGGGGTGATGAAAATGTTGTAAAAAGTGATTGTGGTGATGGTCACACAACCATGAATATACTAAAAGCACTAAATTACACACTTTAAATGGGTGAGTTGCGCCAGGCACAGCTGTAATCCCAGCACTTTGAGAGGCCGAGGTGGGCAGATCACTTGAAGTCAGGAGTTCAAAACCAGCCTGGTCAACATGGTGAAACCCCATCTCTACTAAAAATACAAAAAAAAAAAAAAAAAAAAAATCAGTTGGGTGTGGTGGCAGGTGTCTATAATCCCAGCTACTTGGAAGGCAGAGGCAGGAGAATCGCTTGAACCCAGAGGCGGAGGTTGCAGTGAGCTGAGATTGAGCCACTGCACTCCAGCCTGGGTGACAGAATGAGACTATCTCAAAAAATAATTAATTTAAAAAAAAAAAGTGAGTTACATGGTATGCAAGTTATACTTCAATAAAGCTGCGTTTAAAACTGTGAAAAACATTCTTGGTTTACAAGCCATAAAAAACCTGCCTAGGCCGAGGAGATCTGCGGCTTCTGCTGGTGGATGGTAGGGTCTGGCTATGGACTCCATCTAATTCCTAGCCTGGTACCCCAACTCATTCCATGTCTGCTCCCACTTCCGCCCTCCTCCACCTCCAGGTCTCTGAATGCTACCTGTCCTCCAATGCCCCTTCTTCCATAAAGTCTTGCCTAACTCTCCTAGGCACTTTGTTGGCTGTCACTTAATGGACACCTAGTATGTGCCAGACATGCGTTAAGAATGCTTTACCATAATTATTCAATTTAAAGCCATCATCACAACAACCTAGAGGGCATTACCCCATTTTACAGACGAGGAAACTTGAGACCCGAAGATCAAAAAAACTAGCTCAAGGTCACTTGCTGGTGAGTGGCAGAGCTGAGATTCAAACTCCGGGCTGAGGCCTGAGCATATTGATCTTTTCTGGCCCCGCAGGGCTGACAGCACCTACAGGGCGGGTCAGTCGTTGACCCAGGTGGCGCCACCCCAGCACCACCCTGCAGGATCTAAGAATGAATGAAGGGTCGCTGGCCGAGAAGAGGAAGTCGGACACTGGGGAAGGGGCCAGGCCTTGTTCGACTCGGGGCCGAGAGGCTTCCAGGACCCGGGGCAGAAGAGGAGTGAGCGAGCATCGCTGAGCGCACAGCCGGACTCCAGGCCGAGCTTCCTGAGGGTGCCTGTGGGGCCCAGGTGAGGCTGATCCTCACGGCGATACCGGGGCGCCGGCTACAAGAAGAGGCCCTGGTGCTGGGCCAGTCGGGCAGGGGTAGGGGGCTTGCGGGTGGAGACGCCACCCGGCTCCGAGCGCATGGAAACAGACACGGGCGGAAGCGGCGAGGGGGCGGCTGGGGCGGGGTCTCGAGGCCCGGGCTAGGAGGCGCCCACCTGACCACCCGCCCGCCGCCCGGCTCCGCGGCTAGCAGGCCCCGCCGCCTTCGGCCTCCGCAGTCGGGCCGGGCCGCACCAGGTACCTGGAGGGTTGTCGTTGTCATTTCATCTCCTGGGTCCGCCCACACCCGCGGCGCTGCTTGCGGCCTCGGTCCGGCCCCGGGGAGCCGAGGTACTGGGTCCGGCGCGGGGAGCCCGGCGGTGGGCTCAGAGCGCGGAGCGTGGGTAGGGCGGCCGCTGGCAGCTGGAGCGGAGTCCGAGGGCCAGCGAGGAGCGCGGCCCAGAGCGGTCGGGCCCGAGCCAGGCGTCTGCCCTCTAGCGGCCACAGCACGCACTGCAGGCACCGCTCCCTCCCCCGGCTGGGCGGCCCCGGCGAAGGCAGGAGGCGGGACGAGAGGCGGGGTGGACAGGGGGCGAGGGCCTGCGGAGACGGGGTGGGACTAGGGAGAGACGGACAGCGGGCGGGGTGGGTGGGACAAGGCCTGGGCGGGGCCTGGCGGGACGTACGTTCTCAGGGCGGGGCCAGGGGCGTCCGGAAATCCTGACCTTGCTTGGAGTAACATCGCCCATCGGGCAGCTTTAGTGGCACAATAAACCGAACTTATCAGAGCTTTGGTTTCTCCATGTTTAATAGTGCACAATCTTAATTAGCAGCTGCCTTGTCTGGCTTTTGTGGGGAATAAATGAGCTAACTAATGTAAACAGTGTGTGCCCCACACTGGGGGCTCAAATCCCTGGTGGGATGCCGGAGACTTTGAAGCCAGTTTTGTTTTGCTTTTTATTTATATTTATTTATTGAGACGGAGTCTTGCTCTGTCGCACTGGCTAGAGTGCAGTGGCGCGATCTTGGCTCACTGCAACCTCCGACTCCCAGGTTCAAGCGATTCTCCTGCCTGGAATTACAGGGGTGCACACCTATTGTGTGCAGCGTTGTGTGCTAGTTTCTAGGGATACAATGATCAAAACAGTTCTAGGGCTGCGTGTGGTGGCTTACGCCTGTAATTCCAGCACTTTGGGGGGAGGCCGAGACAGGATTGCTTGAGCCTAGGATCAAGACCAGCTTGAGCAACAAAGCGAGACCTCTTCGCTAAATTAAAACAAAACAAAACAAAAACGCACCAGAGACAAGTGATTCCATTTGTCCACAAGTCTATCCTGTGAGAGAAAAAAAATGGAGAGCAAAAATATCCAAGTTGAGGCTGGGTACGGGGGCTCATGCCTGTAATCCCAACACTTTGGGAAGCCGAGGCAGGCAGATTGCTTGGACCCAAGAGTGCGAGAACAGCTTGGGCAACAGGTGAAACCCATCGCTACAAAAATTAACTTATCTGGGTATGGTGGCGCACACCTGTAGTCCCAGCTACTTTGCAAACTGAGGTGGGAGACTTGCTGGAGTCTGGGAGGTCGAGGCTGCAGTGAGCCGTGATCACACCACTGTACTCCAGCCTGGGCAATAAAGCAAGACCCTGTCTCCAAAGCTAGGAAAAAATACTGGCACACCTGAATCTCTTTCCACAAAATGCTAATTAAATACAAAGGAGAGGCTGGGCGTGGTGACCCACGCCTATTATCCCAGCACTTTGGGAGGCCGAGGCCAGCGGATCTCCAGAGGTCAGGAGTTCAAGACCAGCCTGGCCAACATGGTGAAACCCCGTCTCTTCTAAAAATACCAAAAAAAAAAAAAAAAAAAAAAAAAAAATCGTCATGGTGGCGGGCACCTGTAATCCCAGCTACTTGGGACGCTGAGGCAGGAGAATCGCCTGAACCTGGGAGGCGGAGGTTGCAGGCAGCCGAGACCGCGCCCACGCCATTGCACTCCAGCCTGGGGAACAAGAGCAGAACTCCATCTCTAAATAAATAAATAAATAAATACGCATGGGCGCGGTGGCTCACGCCTGTAATCCCAGCGCTTTGGAAGGCCGAGGCGGGCAGAACACAAGGTCGGGAGATTGAGACCATCCTGGCTAACACGGTGAAACTCTGTCTCTACCGAAAATACAAAAAATTAGTCAGGTGTGGTGGCGCATGCCTGTAGTCCCAGCTACCCGGGAGGCTGAGGCAGGAGAATCACTTGAACCCAGGAGGTGGAGGCGGAGGCTGCAGTGAGCCGAGATCGCGCCACTGCACTCCGGCTTGGGCAAGAGTCAATAAACAAAAAATTTAAATAAATACAGAGGAGAAAACAAGCCACTAGCTTGACTAGGCCACCAAAAGGAACACCCTTGGTGGTGGGATGCGTGGACCTCGTGTGTCTCCCGACATGATACCCTGAGAAGAGCATGGCATCATGGCATTCCTGCCAAGAGCCTATATGACACAACCTGGTTGGAAGGGGACACTGGACACAGCCAGCTTGAGGGCTGTGCTGCAGAACGAAAGCCCTGTGCTGAGACTCAGGCATCTGCGAATACGGTGAGGCAGAGGAACATTCCAGACTGAAGAACTGATGAGACACGACGATGAAAAGCAAGAAAGTGGTGCTGGCCAGGATCCTGGGTCAGAGAGGAAAACAGGGCATCGCCAGATGGCTGGCATCATTTGAATGGGGTCTATGGAGTGAGTGGTGGTGTGCCAATGTTGAATTTCTGATTAGGAGGGCTGTATGGTGGCAATGCAGGGACTGTCCTTATGTTTTGGAGGTCCGCACTAGAGAATTTAAGGGTGCTAGAGAATCATATCAGAAAAAGACAAGGTAATAGAATAAATGTGGCAAAATGTTAACAACAGGGAGATTTGGGTGAAGGGGACATAGGAGTTCTTTGTACTATTTTTGAAACTTTCCATTAAGTTCAAAACAATTTCAGCATTTTAAAAATTGGAAAAAAAAACCTCATGACTAAAGCAATTTTTTTTATTTACAGTATAAAGGTTACAAAGGTATATATGTATTTATATATATAATGCCCTTAAGTTACAAATTTTCATTGTAATGTACAATGCTATATGTTGATGTGCAACTCAAGGGGAAGTGTTGTCTATGCATCTATATTTATAGAGTAAACATAAAGCTTTTTAAAAATTAAGAACACAAATACTGCCCTGTTTTATGCCTTGGGTTTTTGATTTGGTATCCAGAAGATCTGAGACTTAAATTTCAAACAAGACTTAAAAGGAAGTCCTGTTTGAATACAGTGTTCTAAAAAAGAAGGAAAAACCCCAGAACATCACATACTTAAAAGCATTATTCTAGTTTTCTATGTCTTTATACTTAAAAATGAAAGCAGCGTGGGAAAGAATCCATATACATGGGTATAATCAGAGTTTGCACAGATTAGCCAAAATAGGCCTTCAATAGGTAGTGGTTTTCTATATTATCTTCCAAAACACCTCAGGTTTGGTACCAAAAAGGACACAGATTTTTGGGGGCACCAAGGTCTTCTAATGATGCACTCATCCAATGGATTGTAAACATAATACTGGAATCCTATAGTGGAGGGCAGAATCTGAAACCTGTTCCTACGACAAGGGCAGACTCGCTACAAAGTGAGATGAATATCTTCAAGAATGATGACTGTGCCAAACCTGAAACTTAGTTTACATCATCATTTCCTCGCCCCTCCCAATTCTATTAATCCACAGAAGAGAGGTAAAAAGACACAACTGACACTCACTTTAACAGGACCCAGAATAAAAAAAAGTACAAAAAAACCCAAAAACAAAACCAAAAACCAGGACCCAGGTTGAAGGAAAGCATTTCTTTCAACCTAGGAGGAACATAGATTTATAATATTATGTGCTGGTTTTAATAATATACAATCATTAGCACCCAATTGTCAAAGGGTAGGTTAAAAGTAAAGACCAAGACCCTGAAGGCATGACCTAATTTTTGTGCACAACTCCAGGACAGTTGAAAACCAAGGGGAGGGCACCCATGTGATTCAGTTCCCTGTGCCATTCCAGTCACTGATAGCTCAGGTACTTTCTGGGCATGACTGACAATGTTGCCTGAAAAGCTAACCCTAGAGATAAATGGAAGGCAAGATGGATAGAAAAGACTGTTACTGTGTGAAAATTACAGAAAACAGTCAGTCAACTTTATTTTCTTTAGGTGCCCTTTTCAATGAGTCCAAATGCCAGTGTGTCCTGGAATAAGTGAAATTTTGTTAATTTTTATCTATTTTTTTAAATGCTAAAAAATTTTTTATTTAACTTTTTGGATGGAGTCGGGTTCCTGCTATGTTGCCCAGGCTGGTCTACAATTCCCGGGCTAAAGTGATCCTCTCACCTTGGGCTGATTTTGTTAATTTTTAAATATCTTCATTTTGATCTATCATTAATGGACTCTGTCTACCATGTATATAAGGACTTTCAGCAAATGAAATGCTTAAATACTTTAAGTGTGGAAATGAATACAACAAAATTTAGAAATAAGGGATTGATAAAATATGCATTTAGTTTTGCTGTTATAGTAAAAGAAGCATTTTAAAAAGACCTTCTCATTGATCCACTTTGGGCAATAAAACTTAATTTTTGTTGTTATGATTTACCTTATAAAGGATACTATATACTGTTCTCTTTCCCAAACTAAAGTCTAATTTTCCATTAAAAGAAAATCATGCATGAGGAAAAGACCAGCCTACTTAAATGTGCTTGGAGTCCTTTCATACTGGCATAGATCAAAACCTGAGTATCCCTTCAAACATTTTCCAGTTTGCCAGATCCAGATAAACAGACTTGAACATACACTTTGGTAAAAATATCAAGTGGTGAATTACTTAACTGCTGAATGACAAACGGATGGTATGGTGTGACTGAGAAATAATGGATTACGGGCTACTTGAGGACAGAAACTTTCTTTTAGACCCTTCAGAATACCTGGTGTAGAATTATAAAATACATGTTTGTTAGGTGAAAGAACACATGAATACATCATTAATTAGCTTTCCAGTTTCTAAGTTTGTGTCAATAGCATGGATGTAAGATTATTGCAAAACTGACAACAGTACTTAGAGGACTCAGAAATTAGAAATCTTTTATTTATTTATGAGATGAAGTCTCGCTCTGTTGCCCAGTCTGGAGCGCAATGGCACAATCTTGGCTCACTGGACCCTCTGCCTCCTGGGTTCAAGCGATTCTCCCACCTCAGCCTCCCGAGTGGCTGGGACTACAAGTGCCTGCCACCATACCTGGCAAACTTTCTATATTTTTAGTAGAGATGGGGTTTCACGATGTTGGCCAGGCTGGTCTCAAACTCCTGACCTCAGGTAATCCGCCTGCCTCAGCCTCCCAAAGTGCTGGGATTACAGGCGTGAGCCATCGCACTCAGCCAGAAATTATAACTCTAATCAGGATTCTAAAACCTACAATACAATGAAGTATAATTTCTCTCTTACAGGTCTTTGGTTTTAACCAATCTATTTTTAAAAGGGGCAATTCAAAGATTATGGCTTATGTGGTAGATTTCTGTTGACTATAACAAATGTTCACTGGATAACAAGCGATAATTTGCAAAAGGCATATTTATGCATTACATTACATGTGGATCCTCTTCTAAAACTAGAATAAGCTTCATTTCTGTCGTCCAATATGGGAAGAATAGAGGTGGCAAGAAATTAAACTCAAGTTTATGTTTTGAAACAAAAGAAATCTTGTTAAAAGATTCTTCTGAGTTATTATATAACAACTGTTCTTCTAGCTGGCAGTTTAGCCAGTCAGAAAGATACAAAAAAACTAAAAACAAAACCAAAAACACATGTGCTCTATGTGCCTATTTATTATACCTTACCCTTAATTTGAAATTCTATCCTTTAAGAGAATGAATTTGTCACTCATCTGCCAGATGTTTGTTTTTTTAGAGAAAGGGTTTCAAATCAGCCACTTAAGTAGTCTATTACTAGTGTAAAATAAATTCCACTTAGCATCACAGCATAGGAATAACCATATTGCTCAAAAATACACAGCCCTGATACATAGCATAATTATTTTAGAACTATCATCACACATTTATCGAGTGTCTATGTATCCAGCACAGTGAAAGATTTAGCTTAAAGGGTAGAGGGGGGCAGATTGCTACAACTGGTTTTTAAAGACAGTATGTGGAAAGTCAGAATAATTTTAGATTACCAAGCAATTAGAATAAGGGCACACAGAGGGAACAGTAGGATTTGGCAGATTCCTCTACTTTCATCTTCAGTGGGGTTAAAAAAAAAAAAGCCACAATTACAACTGAAATTTAACTGAAAGTGATTTCCAAACTCAAAGTCAAATATAATACCACTTGGTACTTAATGTCATACCTGATAGAGATATATAAAAAGAATGAATATGAATACAGTCAAATTCAACTTAAATTTTAAGCAGAATCCCACATTTAAGTAAGTCTCTTTTCATTACATAGATATTTGATCTGATCAGAACAATTTGCTTTGAGATCAAAAAGATCTGGCATTTTACTTATTCATTAGGGATTGGAAAAAGAAGACCTTTGGCTTTCTAACCAGCCATTTCATTCATGGCATCAACAGCCGATGGCAGCCACGTGGAAATGTATGCTGGATATTTGGATAGTTTAAATATGTACAAGCAATAGCTTATAACCAGTGAAAATAATAAGAACATAATTCAGCATAAGTGTCCAAGATAAGATACAAAAAAAGCAGAAAAAGTGCTTGAATCTACAGGTCTTCCCTGAAAGTTTAAAAAATGTTTAATTCTTAAGCAGGTAGGGCTTTTAATAGAATTTGCATAGCAGCATACAAGATAATTTGCATTAAAATATATGAACAGAGATTCTTCTATGGCTTTGAAAACAAACAAATATATTCACATGCATATAAGTTAAGCAAGAAGGCCTGGAGTTTCTCACAAAATTTAAAAAAATCAGTAACCTTTTCTCACACTTTTGTCCATCAAAACCATTTACAACAAATCCTGTTTCTAGGATAAACACAGCCTTGTCCAGATTCCACACAGCTTAACTTTTTTTTTAAGCATAATTTCTGGGGCCAGGTGCAGTGGCTCACATCTATAATACCGGCACTTTGGGAGGCTGAGGCAGAAGTATTGCTCGAGCTCAAGAGTTGAAGACCAGTCTGGGCAATATGGTGAAACCCTGTCTCTAAAACAAAACAAAACAAAACAAAACAAAACAAAACAAAACAAAACAAAAAAACACAAAAATTAGCCAGGTGTGGTGACACACACCTGTGGTCCCAGCTACTCAGGAGGCTGAGGTGAAAGGTTCATTTGAGCCCAGAAGGTTGAGGCTGCAGTCAGCTATGATCATACCACTGCACTCCAGCCTGGGTGACAGAGTGAGAACCTGTTTCAAAAAAAGAAAGAAAGAAAAAAAGAAACAAATTCCGTTTATCAGCTAAGTGCATTCAGTCAGCTGGAAAAAGCTTTGTTACCATTCAACTTAGGAGGGTAAATTAGGAAAATAATCAGTAATAATGTTAGGTTATTTGTTGTTTAGAAAGATTTTTTTACTTATAAAAATATAATAAATAATCCAATCTCTCCTGCCATGCAATAATTTTCAGTATAGAAGATAAAAATAGGCACTATCAGACCTTCTTTGGCCTAAGAAGTGCTAAAACATGGCTTTAAAATAGGTGGATGACATTTAAAATAGTATTTTTGATTGCCTATATATGTTCCAGTATTTAACCTGAAACTCTTGTCTACTAGGAAAGTGAGTTTACAGTTACAACTATCTAATAAATACTGTATGAACATACATATGAAAACATATGAAGTATTTCTTCATATAAAACATTAGATACTAATTTCTAGGTAATATTTCATTTGATGACTTCAGGAAAGGACTTACCTTTTTCAGAAAAAGAAAAACTGAGCGTTTTTCTTTTGTTCCTTTCTTTTTCTTTTTATGAAGAGAAAGGAGAGAAGTTTTAGGAGAAGAGGCGGGAGACGTTTCATATACCAACTGGCTGCTCCTAGGCATCTGTGTGGAATGTGGAGAAGCTGTCTAAACCCCGGGTTTGGGAGGCACAGGAAGCAGTCCCTCTGAATGGGGAGTGGACTTGATTCTGCAGTTGCCTTTCCATTCTACACACTGGAGCCCACCACATCCTCAACAATTTGCTTAATTCAAAATGAAAAAGAAATGAAAAATGAGCTGGTTCTATAAAAAAGGTAGAACATTGAAAATGCCCATTTTTCATTATCATTTGAAAATAATTTGCCATACTTTGGCATCTAAATATAAATACATATTTATCATGGTGTCCCATTCATTAGAGAGCACTTCATTTGTGGACTGAAAATCCCAAAAACACGTTTGATTGAAGAACAACCTTGGTCATCATGATTGGAGAGCTGTTAAGTGTTAAGAAAAGCAGCATAAGGGCTCTGGTTCTTGGGGCTGCTAGTGGACAAAGGAAACCTCCCATACTTTGATTTCACACTAAGACTCAAAAGTCGTTATTAAGATCCCTACAGACCTCAGTGCTACACACGTCAGTTTAACCTTGACCAAAATGAGTGAAATGAACACATGACTTGCATTTCCTGCTCATATTTAAATCACACCTATTTTACATCTTCATATAACCAATGAGGATGGTGGCTCAGAAGCTCCCCTGCAAATCTTAGTGGCTTAGCCTTTCACATTAACACAGAAAACCTCAACCACGTGGCTCTGCTGCTGAAGTCTGTAAACACATCGTTCAATATCTCATATTAATAATGCTCTCACTGCATAGAGGCTTTAAGATTGCTTACCTGAGGGTATTAATGTAGTGAAATTCTGATTCTAGAAATCATTGCTACACCTTCCAGACATTTTTATTCCTTCCCTTAAATGAAAATTTATCTTGGACCAGGCACAGTGGCTCATGCCTATAATCCCAGCACTTTTGGAGGCCAAGGCAGGTGGATTCCTTGAGGTTGGGAGTACAAGACCACCCTGGCCAACATGGTGAAATTCTGCCTCTACTAAAAATACAAAAATTAGCCGAGTGTGGTGGCAGGTGCCTGTAATCCCAGCTATTTGGGAGGCTGAGGCAGGAGAATCACTTGAACTCGGGAGGTGGAGGTTGCAGTGAGTGAAGATCATGCCACTGCACTCCAGCCTGGGCAACAGAGTGAGACTCTATCTCAGAAAAAAAAGGACATCCAAATAATACTACCTATTCTTTGAGATCCTGGGACTGCGCTAATCTTGACATTTTATATTGATATTATACCACTTTAAATGTTTGCAGATATATACCTCCTTCAAAATTAGGAAAAACAAGCTGAGTGTGATTTTCTAATACTACAAAATCAGCAATCTTATTGCTACTGTGTCCTAATGATGACATCTGGCAATGCTTAACCAAAAGCAGGTAGCTGTTCCACGGTCTCATCACCCTGCCCACTGTAGGGAGTGCTGTGAAGCCAACACTAAATCTTGAATGAGCAGTTGCTTGTCTATGCGACTGCTGCCACAAAGGGCCAGGCCACAGCCAGGATGCTACATAGGCAGCCCAAAACAACTCGACATGATGTTTATGCAGAAGAGCTGGCTTCACCCACAAAGTCTACTCCTCAAGCAGACTGGCTCTTTAGGATTTATCTTGCTCAAAGAGATCTGCCTACTGGAAGAGATGCCATTAAGGAAACCCACCTTGAAGACTATTCCTCCAAACTAAGATAGGCGATCTCCTTGAAATGGCAGTGATTTCCAGTTATTCAAATAGTGACTAATAAAGCTCCACTAACCCTAACCAAAGGCACATTTGGTAAGCAATAAAAAAAATGGCTTAACCTAGGAAGAGGAATTTTCTTTTAAAATAAATCTTATAATATTCCCTGGCTCCTACCAAAACTAAAATTGGAAAAACCTAAACCAAGCAAAACTTTTCTTTCAAAGCAGTAGCTTCCAACTTGCTTTTCAACTCAGTCACCACTAGAAAGGAAGTGGAAGGCAAGACAAATCAAATTTTGCAAGTTCTAAGTCCTAGAGACAGCACTTAAGAGTGGCAAAGCTTGGGGTAAGGTGGGAAGTGACTGCCAGGCTGGGATAGAGGGAGAACCAGGGCTGATGGAAGAACCCTTTGGTGATACAACTCAAGGACTTCCTATGGTGGAAGGAGCTTGTGAGTACAGTAAATTCCAAGACATACAACCTATCTGGAATGCTCACGAAGCAACACGCTGCTGCAAGCTAGCACCTGGGAAGGGACAATTGTTCTGAACAACAGATCAAGGCTAAGCACAACACAAATCCTACAGGAAGAAGAAAAAACAATGCTTGGGTATTTGATTATGTCTAAAAGGAAAACAATGAGCCATTCTTTTTAGCAGGAGAAATAAACCTAATTACTCATAAACCATATTATGAAACAAGATAATAAATCAATAGCTTCATTCTGGAGCTTTTTAGAGTCCTAGAATATCTGGCCAAGGTCGATTGTGAAAGGTAGGCTCTTCTTTAAACACGGTTATGGTTCAGCAGTGATTTGCAGGTCCTTGCGAAGGCACTGTGCTGAAGGAGAGAGCAAAGAGTTTTCTTTTGTGCTTTTTTTTTTTTTCGAGGTGGAAATATTTCTTGTGACAGTCAATGTCCTTTTCTGATTTTTTGTTGCTCATACAAGCAGTCCCATACGAGTGACTTTGGCCGATAAGAACGTGTGCAACACAAATACAATCGGTTTTGGACAAGAGTGCAGGTCCATGGTCTGTGGAGAAAGGACGTATCACTACCATATACAGACAACTTAATAAACAAAAATGCAAATAAATTTACTTTTAACTTAGGTTAAGAATGTACCAGAGCTATGGAAACTCTTGGGAACTTAAAGCCACAGGCAAAAGTGCACTATGGAAAAAGGTGATTCCATGTCATAATACTGGTGTGAGGTTTCACATCCCCAGTTAGGAGACAACTGGTGGTGTAATGGGTTCCCCCAAGCCTGATAGGAAGAACTAAAAAGTAGAGAATTTAAAACTGAAGGCCAGGCACGGTGGCTCACGCCTGTAATCCCAGCACTTTGGGAGGCCAAGGCGGGTGGATCACCTGAGGTTGGAAGTTCGAGATCAGCCTGACCAACATAGAGAAACCCCAACTCTACTAAAAACACAAAATTAGCCAGGCATGGTGATGCATGCCTGTAATCCCAGCTACTCGGGAGGCTGAGCCAGGAGACTCACTTGAACCAGGAAGGTGGAGGTTGCAGTGAGCAGAGATCGAACCATTGCCCTCTAGCCTGAGCAACAAGAGCGAAAGTCCGTCTCAAAAAAAAAAACTTTTTTTTTTTTTTTTTTTTTTTGAGACGGAGTTTTGCTCTTGTTACCCAGGCTGGAGTGCAATGGCACGATCTCGGCTCACCGCAACCTCCGCCTCCTGGGTTCAGGCAATTCTCCTGCCTCAGCCTCCTGAGTAGATGGGATTACAGGCAAGCGCCACCATGCCCAGCTGATTTTTTGTATTTTTCAGTAGAGACGGGGTTTCACCATGTTGACCAGGATGGTCTCGATCTCTTGACCTCGTGATCCACCCGCCTCGGCCTCCCAAAGTGCTGGGATTACAGGCTTGAGCCACCGCGCCCGGCCTAAAAAACTTTTTTTAATTTAAAATTTCGTAGTTCTAAATGGAATGTCAGTCCACGATTTTGTACATAAGGGGTAAGAAGTAATGAGAAGAAAAGAGAGAACATCTATTAGATACACGTGTTTCAGAAACACTCTTACCAGTTCTCCCTCGGGACCACCAAAATCCAAGTATAGATTTCGGATGCCATCATCAGCAGACATTTTCAGCTTTTCAAAGGGGTAGCGGTACAGTATGCTGCTGGAGCCTCCATTTTCCCTGGAGATGGTGAACCCATTTTCATAGTGAATAGTAAGTCTCACCTCTTGGCCATTTAACATGCAGCCTATTAAGGAAAAGCAAGAAACATTAGTTGTAAAGTTGCTGTGTCAGTTATCAAGTGAAAAGGGATTCTTCTGACTTCAAAATAGGAAAAATATTATTTTCTTGAGAATGTGTGATGCCTAACCTATATGGAATCTTCTAAAGTGAGTTTTGTTTTGGTCACTGAGATGAGGCAGAAATGACCATAACATTCCTTGACATCTGATTCAGTTTAATTCCCACTGAACGCTCATGCCGGTAAGTGTGTGTAGGCTGTGCAGGGTACTGGAGAAGTAAGAGATACAGTACCTGCTCTCAAGGACTTTGTAAACGAATTGGCATAAACAGAAAATCCCCAACTGTGTAAGGCAGAATGTACAGAACATAAACAAACAACAAACTGAATGAGGCCAAAGTCAAGGAAAGATGTGGCTTCAGATAAGCCCTAAAGAACTGGTAAAACTGGGCCAGGTGCAGCGGATCACACCTGTAATCCCAGCAGTTTGGGGGGCTGAGGTGAGTGGATCACTTGAAGTCAGGAGTTTGAGACCAGCCTGCCCAACATGCCGAAACCCTGTCTCTTCTAAAAATACAAAAATTAGCTGGGCATGGTGGCACATGCCTGTAATCCCAGCTACTTGGGAGGGTGAGGCAGGATAATAGCTTGAACCAGGGAGGCAGAGGTTGCAGTGAGCTGAAATTGCGCCATTGCACTCCAGCCTGTGTGACAAGAGTGAGACTATGTCTCAGGAGGAAAAAAAAACACAACAGAATTGGTAAAACTGGACAGGCAGGGAGGAAGAAGCAGAAGGACTGAACTGGGCAAGAAAGAACAACCAAAGGAACAAAGGCAGAGAGGCCTTTCAGGGGCTGTGACATGGTTTGGTTGACATTTGGGATGAAGATAAAGATTATGTTCATCAAAGTTAAAGGCTTGACTCAGCAAAAGACACAGTCAATCCTATCAAAGACACAATTCAAAGGATACATCTGAATTGAGAGAACACAAACAATTTTGGTCATCAAGACTGGCAAATGCCCCAGGTATGGTGGCTCATGCCTATAATCCCAGCCCTCTGGGAGGCTAAGGCAGGAGGATCACCTGAGGCCAGGCGATGGAGACCAGCCTGGGCAACATGGCAAGATCTCATTTCTACTAAAAATAAAAAATGTATCCAGGCATGGTGGCACGTGCCTATAGTCTCAGCTACTTGAGAGGCTGGGGCAGGAGGATCAATTGTGTCCAGGGGTTCAAGGCTGCAGTAAGCTATGATCATGCCACTGCCCTCTAGCCTGGGTGACAGAGCAATCTCTAAAAAAATTTTAAAAAGAGAAATTTAGAGATTCTTTTTTGTTTTTTTGAGACTTAGTCTCCCTCTGTCACCCAGGCTGGAGTGCAGCGGCATGATCTTGGCTCATTGCAACCTCAGTCTCCCGGGCTGAAGTGATTCTCCTACCTCAGCCTGCCGAGTAGCTGGGATTACATACGCACACCACCACAGCCTGCTAATATTTTTGCATTTTTAGTAGAGACGGGATTTTACCATGTTGGCCAGGTTGGTCTTTAACTCCTGACTACAAGTGATCCACCCACCTTGGCCTCCCAAAGTGTGGGGATTACAGGTATGAGCCATGACACCTGGCCTTGTTTTTTGAGACAGAGTCTTGCTCTGTCGCCCAGAATGGAGTGCAGTCGCACAATCTCGATTGATTCCTGCCTCTCAGGTTCAAGCAATTCTCGTGCCTCAGCCTCCCAGGTAGCTGGGATAACAGGTGGGCAACACCACACCCAGCTAATTTTTTATATTTTTTAGTAGAGGTGGAGTTTCCACATATTGCCCAAACTGGTCTCAAACTCCTGAGCTCAGGCAATGCACCTGCCTTAGCCTCCCAAAGTGCTGGGATTACAAGTGTGAGCCACTGCACCTGACCTGAGAGAATTTTTTTTTTTTTTTTTTTTTTTTTTTTTTGAGATAGAGACTCGCTCTGTCGTCCAGGCTGTGGAGTGCAGTGGTGCAATCTGGGCTCACTGCAACCTCCACTTCCTGGGTTTAAACCATTCTTATGCCTCAGCCTCCTGAGTAGCTGGGATTACAGGTGTTAGCCATCATGCCTGGCTAATTTTTGTGTATTAAGTAGAGACAGAGATTTCACCATGTTGGCCAGGCTGGTCTGGAACTCCTGACCTCAAGTGATCCACCCACCTCGGGCTCCCAAATTGCTTGACCCCTGAGATTTCTTAGTCTGTTTTGGATTGTTTCCCCTGGAGAACCAGAAAAGGAAACTGCCGGGCACGGTGGCTCACGCCTGTAATCCCAGCACTTTGGGAGGCTGAGGTGGGCGAATCACCTGAAGTTGAGAGTTCAAGACCAGCCTGACCAACATGGAGAAACCTCACCTCTACTAAAAATACAAAATTAGCTGGGTGTGGTGACACATGCCTGTAATCCCAGCTACTAGGGAGGCTGAGACAGGAGAATTGCCTGAACTCTGGAGGAGAAGGTTTCAGTGAGCCGAGATCATGCCACTGCACTCCAGAGCAAAACTCCATCTTAAAAAAAAAAAAAAAAAAAAAAAAAGGAAAC